>NC_057806.1:273608669-273908669 GCF_018294505.1 Triticum aestivum
ATGGACATGCTAAATTTTTATTTTCAGGGAGAACATCGCAAAAAAAGGACATTCTAAATTTTCACAATCCTAGGGCGCAATTTATATATGTATCATTTTCCAAATGTATATACTGACATATCAACTTATTAGTGTAGAAGTGTGTACTTGTGATATTCATTAATTATGTCTCACCTTCTCTTTTTAATTGACAGTGAACATGTTTTCATTTTTTTGAATTTGATATACTTCCTCTGCTTCAAAATAAGTGTCTCAATTGTAACAACATTTATATACTAAAATGGTTCATGGTGGAGAGGCGTTTTGGAGGCCAAGCTCCGTGGAGGCCTTTATTTTTGAAAAATTCAAATTCAAAACTTTATTGTTCAAAAAATTCTGAAAAAATATGCGTGCATGTAAGGATGTAACACACATGTGTGTAAAAATTCATGATGAAATACCTTGAATTGCGACCTATACCAAAAACACAAATTCATGGCTTGGGAGAATGAATAGTATCATGTGTTAAATAGCCCAGATTTGTCTTTTTTGCACAACCCTCATTTCAATGTATTTTGAACTGAAAATTTACACACATGTGTGTTATGCCTCCTTGTATATCTATATTTTTTCAGAATTTTTTGAAATGTAAAAATATGAATGAAATTTCAAATTTGAATTTGGAGGCTTCACTGGAGGCCGAGCTCCAAAAGGGATTTCCGTTCATGGTGGCTCTTTATTTGATAGACATTTGACTGAGTTAACTTAAACATGTACTACACCGGAAGTAGTACCAGCGTTGGCTCATCTTTTCACCTAAGCAAAGTTCCATGTAACTATCCACACTATCAACGCGTACAATGTGTACCCGTCCAAAAAACGTAGTGTGGCTACAGGTACCACCAACATGAGCCTTCGTTTTCTCCTTTCTCGAGTCTTCTTGTCTTCTCCCTGTCCCAAAAAAGAAAGTCTTGTATTCTCCGGAGCTCCCACTCCCAGCCATGGAAAAGGATGAGCCAGCCTGGATCTACCACATATGCGAGGATCACCTCGAAGCTCTCCTCGGTCTCCTCTCCTACTTCGTGGTCCTCACTCACACACCTCGTGGCTGGGACTACGCATAGTTTGCCTGCGCGCGTGCCGCGTCGATCTCCCGGGCCGTCAACGAGTATCGGGGCCTGATATCAACTGCGTGAGGGAGGATGCGAGCTCGTCGTACTCAACAGCGCAGTTGCCGCCGGCTACAATTGAGGCGTTGAAGGAGTGGATCTCGTTCCCCTTAGCTCCTGCAGATTGTGGTTGTCGGGATTCTGGGGTTGTTATCCGTCCCCGAGCGCCGGGCCGGAGGCATCGTAGCTGTCCCCAAGCGGGCACGCCGACGCACCGTCTTAATTTTTGACAGTCGCAACCCGACTTCAGTGTCACATTCTTTCACCTATAGGTTCCCCCTCTTCCTTTTTCTTTTTTCTGTCTTTGTACGACTGAACCATACTTTGGGATACTTCTTAATAGTGACAAATGGTATACTGGCTGCTATTGAAATGAGATAGTAGTAAGTCTGGACGCCAACGCAGCTTAAGCCAAATTGTTAATTAGTTTTTGACCCCTCAACAAATTAAAGAAGTAATTAGTGTATTTGTGATTATCTATAGTTTTAATAGTATTTCCAAAGATAAATTAATTTTAATAACTGGGTAGTAAAATTAGGTCTGATTGCATTCTACACGTGACATATAACGATGATTTGACGCTCACAACATTGTTGTACTATATAATAAGCTTCAAATATCAGATGTTAGAGTGTCGATGTTTGGTATTTCTGAACTATTTCCATCAAATTTTGATGCATTTTTCCGGTACTTATGCGGAGTAGTTGACCATCTCCGATGTTCGGTATTACTGAACTATTTCCATCAAATGTTGATGCATTTTTTCGATACTTATGCGGAGTAGTTGACCATCTCCGTCCTGTCATATCTTGTTAGCCTAGGTAAGTCAGTTATTATTTTGAAGGTAGTCTATAGTATACTATTTTTTCATGTACTTATGATTATATGTAATGCATAAAAGGCAGTATCATCCATCTAGTTCACTGGGATTGAGATGTCCTCTACCCTAGCTAATGTTCAAGCCAACACCCATCTACTTCATATGTATGTAAGTAGCGGCGCATGCTCTTTTTAATAAATCTTTGTTTCTGTCTGACCAATTCCTTTGGTTTGTACTACATGGACCACTCTTATGTAAGAAATTCCCAAATAGACAATGGATAATGGTACATTAAAGTAAAGAATCGATAATGTATACTTAGTTGAGTGAAATCGGTTCTGGCTCTCCATGTTTGATGCGGTGAAGCAGAATATGTGTAAAGCACTACCGAGTTTTGCTATCCTGGCCTGGCAATTTAGTCCTGCTGTACAATGGAGATTCCAACGGTCATAGTCCATGGATGCTGCTAGTCAGTAGGTTAATAGCATGACCCCCTTTAAATATAGTTTTATTTGTTTATTAGCAACTTCTTTCCTTTCTTTATTATAGTTTGAGCACTTCTTTAGATAGCAAATTCTTTGATCTCATTTATTTGTTGTTTCTACCAAGTGTTTGTCCTCATGTTTGTAATCATTCATTGAATATTAGGAGCAAAAAAGTGAAAAATCCGAGTAGTAGAGGTGCAGGTCTATCATAAGGATGTGTTCATTTTCAGGAATGATTATGCGGATCATACATGTTACGGATCTACATCTTCAATTGAGTACGCCTCCTTTTCACATCTATTGTTGTTATAAACAAAAGCCTCTTTCTTTAATTCTTTGAGACTAAAATAAATTTAAGTATATATGAGAAATGAAGAAGTAATATCAATAAAATTTGCATAATTAAATATTAGGATGAGCAGCATATGCAAAAAAATCAAAGATGAGAACTCTGAACTTCAATTTTTTTATCTGATAAATTTTGTAGTGACAGTGATGATCGTTTGTTTGTGCAAAACCTCCAGTAACCATACTTGCAAAAAGTTTTTCCCATAGAGTGGTCCCTATCTTCTCACCACTGAAAGAATTTCACCATGTAAAGGTAATGTAAAAAGTTATATACATAACTTTAAAATTGCTTACATAATATAAATAACTTACTCTAGCAAAAGAACATAAATCTCGCTTATGTTTGAAGTTTGCTGCGATTGTGAAGACAATTAAGCCCGGTTGGTGGTCGGCTGAGTGGACACAGGTCTTGGAATAACAGAGGGTAATGGTTCGATCCTTCAAACTTCCAGAACTGGTCTAGTCCAAACCTTCAGTTATAGTGAAATTCTCTAAAGGACTTGTGTCAAGTCTTTCAGGGAGGTGCGTTAGTAGGAGAGGAGTTTCATAGTTTAGCCAAGGTTGCTTGACAGTGTTCTATGGACTATGGTTTATCAGTTGCAGGACCTAATTTATTCTTCCCTTCAATTGTATATGTGCATGGTGTGAACTTTGACAGTGAGACCGGCAGAATCGCATGCAGAATGCTTTAGCCGCAGTCCAAAAGGTTTAATGTTGTTAGTTCCTAGCAGTTCTGGTGTAACCACGAAGTGAGATGCATTTTAATTATGTAGTTTTTATATAAAAAATTATCTGCTTATATTATGTAGTTCATAAGCAGACAATCAAGATACTTGAAATGCATTAGCCGTTTACTAAATGAATAGAGTTGGGAAGAAATCAAAGGTAAGGATTAGGCCATAGATAATAAAAAGGAGGTGACAACCACCAATGTTTAAGATCAAGAAAACAGTGCTTATTGTGTCACAAGCGAACATTTCTTATTTTCTCCATGTCTGTCATGCAGACCTTGAGCCAAAGAGGTCAATTATAATTTTGATATTTGTTAGGTACCTCGAAATAACTATTCCTATGTAGATAATAAAAATTACCTGATCTGAGCACTAAGATTTGTTTGTGCAGGTGCAAAGGGATTAGAAGATGCTTATGGGACAACTGTGAATGTTGACGGGAAATAGCTATTTCAAAGTTTGATTAAGAAAGTCACAGTAATCAAAATCTTAGGTGGAAAATTCTATTGGCTGAGATGTCCATGGACAGTAATGGCCAGGAACCAATATTTTATTGTCTGATGGTTATTCTCCTTTCATGTACGTTGCATGTGACAAAAGAATCAACTTGATGATGCTTATGTATATTTTGGCATCAAATATCAAATTCTATGTGTGTTGTTAATTGATGAATAGAACAATTATGGTAACAGAAAAAGAGTTGAATAGCAAAAACAAAAGGATGTGCATGCAATGACCAGGGATAGGCTTGGATGGTCTGGTAGAATCGATCAAGTACCTACCTTGGCTTTGGCCATTCCGCTGATGCTGAGCCACCTCGGAGTCGGAGGGGTCGGCCTATGCCTTCCATCCATATCTGCCAGTCTGTCCTCCTTTTCTTTGCATACCAGAGAGGAGTAAGGACGTAGGGCTGGAATATTGAGGCAACACGGAAGATGATGGTGCGGCCAATCTAGGGTTTAGATATGTTGTTTTGTTGATGGTGTGGTTGTGAGTACGGGGTAGGAGAGTTTGTGGGAACTAATGGATGGTCTATCCGATTTGACGGTAGGATATTTTACCTTTTTTAAAGGAAAAAAGGTAAGAGGCATGGGAACGACGTGTTATTCCATTGTAATAACAATGGTGGGTAAAATTTTAAAGTTAAATCTAATCTAATGGTTATTAAAAAAATTGTCTATTTGATTGAATGGTCGGATGTTTCTATTTTTTGTGGTAATTTCCAGCCTATTTATCTTTTATCTGTCTAGTCCGTAAATTCGTAAAGCACTTTTTATATATAATAGATTATCGTCATAGAAGTGTCATAACCATGACATATTTTTTCCGTTCAGGCCATAATGTCATGGATGTGTCTTTTTTTGTAGTGTTTGGGCTGATGTGAGGTGTCGTTGAATATGGGCCAAGTAGTAGCATAGTGCCAAACAGGGCAACTATGAACTTTGAGGCCGGGCGCTCAAGAAAAAGAAAAAGAACTCTTAGGCCGACATGCCAGTGCCACCGGTGTTGTTGTGCACTTGCGCGGCAAGAGCGTATTGGCACACATTCCAAATTCATGCTACCTTTTCATCCCCAATCCCCCGCCCCTTCCCCACCTTTGGAATCTCGATTCCTACTCCAGTTCCCCCAAATCCTCCTCCTCTACTCCCTATACTCAAGCTCGCTGGTCAACGTGGATCTACGAGCCGGAGATCCTGAGGTCCGTCCTGCCTTGAGGCGTTGTGTGCTGTCACTCAACAATGGTGTGTCCGTGCTTGACAACCAATATGCCGGCAAAGTGTTGATGGTAACCATCAATGGCGACCGGCCTCCCGTCTCACCAGATGACCTGGTCAAAGCTCTTGGCATTGCGCATGGCATCCAAATAAGTGACTTTCTCATTGAAGTCTGTTCGCCACCGGTTGATTTCTTTATTAGGTTTCGGACAACAATCGATTACAGTCGTGTGTTTGAATCTTCCCGGCATTTGTTCTGCATTGGCGCGCTGGTGATCTTTGATCGGTAGCACCCAGGATGGGGCTCGGTGCACTCTGAGATTGAGTTTTTAACAAAACTTACCTTCCACAGCATGCCTCGACGGGCTTGGAACAGTGAGTCCATGAATGAGCTTATCAACGACCTAGGAGGCGAGCTCTTAAGTATGTTTGTTCCTCCAGATGGTTGGGCTCTAATGGTTATGGCATGGATGAAGAAGCCGTCCACCATATTGAAGGTGATTGGTGTTGAGATACCAGTGCAGGAACCGGGGTTGTACAATTCATCGCCACCTCGGCCGCCGCGGACCATGTCAGGTATGTACCTGTATCCAATCTTCATGCATGTCAAAGAAGTGGTCAATCTATCAATCAAAGTCATGTCATCGCTAGTGCCAGGGTCTGTCAACACGTCCATTACAGGAGTTAATCTCATACTTTCCCCGTGTTACTCAGAATGATGGATGGCACAGGGCCTACTCCATGACATGGTAGAGGCAACTGCTTCTTTGGGAGAAGAAGCCGGGCTGGTTGCCTAAATGTGCTCTTATTTGAGGTAATAACTGATCTTCTTAGATAAGTACTAGTTGTATCCAAGTTATAGGTATGAAGCTCTAATGTGCCAATACACTTGATTGTGGCCTGTTCTATTTTTGTACCTGAATGTTTTTTTTTTTGAAATGGGTGTACGTCAACTTAATGTGCTGGCATAACTTATTGTGTTGTTTGTCTATTTTCTTTGCACAACATTCAAGATATTTCCATGTCATTGATCAAGATGATGAACGGTGATGTACGATTTTGTAGGTTTCAAGATAGCCCTACCTATAGCGATCCACTGCTTCCACCCCTATTGTGTCGACCGCATGAAATTTGTGTATGCAAGCTCAATGTGCTATGATGTTGTATATGATTGTTTCAACTATATAAGTTTCTACTCAACATCAGCAATGCATATGGCTGAAAAATGTATGCGCGAGCATCGATTGATCGGTTTCCCTCCTCTCTCTCTCTCACTCACTCTCTCTCTCTCTCTCGCGTCTGCTAATAAGTGGGACCCTCTGAACTATTTCTTCGCTCCTGAAAGCTTTTAGTTAGGTTTCACTGGACTCTACCTTTTTTCTTAAGTTATAATTTGAGCTCAGTGACTTTAAAAAGATGCACACAAGCCTTGTTTGGGCCATTTCAAGCATCATTGAATGTGAGCTGAGTAGCTACGTAAAGTTGTACTGCACTACACATGCCTTGTTCATTGAACATCAGCAATGCAGCAAGGCCGGAAGACGCGTGCCAGCCCAGGTTTTGTTTTGTCCTAAAATAAGCATAGCCTAGCCTATGTTTATTTAAGAAAATGCACAACTCCGTTCTATTTTTATTTAAGAAAATGCACAACTCCGTTCTATTTTTATATAAGAATGCCAAGCCCAACTTAAGTTTTTTAAATAAAATTCCTAGCTCAATATTAAATTTTTATAAGAAATTCTCTATCCAGATCAACACTGTTTTTTCACCCATCCCAAAAATGGGTCTATTTCTATTAAAAGCAAATGGGTTGTAAATTATTAGAAATGATAAATTGGCTACATATACGCAATATTTTTTACCCAGCCCGGTAAATAGGTGTAGTCGAAAAAATAATCAAATGTGTTGTAAAATCTCAGAAATAGTAAATTGGCTATTGTTTTACCCAACCTAGGAAATTGATGTATTGGCAAACAAAGGCAAATGGGCTATAAACCTAAATAAATGGGCTACATGTCCGCCACAACTTTTGAAACTGACTTTGTTGGCCCACGAGGACGAAGCCTGCGCAAGGCGTTGTCCATTTAGTAAAAAAACAATTTAATGGTTAAAACAAAAGTCAACAAACTATTTTGACAATCTCAGTCGTTGGATTGACATCTGTCGGCCATCCTGCTTCTTTAATCTATGATCTTGTTACTCCAGCCGCCAAAACCATCGCCGGCAGTAGCGCCTGCTTTTGCCTCCCATGGTCGGTTGTGCTACCGTGCAAGCCTCGCCGCCCCACCCTACTCCCACGGGTGGCCAGGTCATACATGTACTCACCCACACCTTCTCTTATTCTTCGGCCACATCAGCCTCACCGCGTAGCCGAACTAGTCAGCCCTCGTACTCCCCTTTGTCGGGGACTCCAGTGCCCCATCTTCAATCACTCCAGGTCGTTCCCATCCTAGGCCTCGCCGTCGTCCACCGCCGTGGTGCACTCGACGATGCGTGGTCAATGTGGTCAACAACAAGAGCCATAGGAAGAGGACTATGTGCAGAGGCTCACAACTAGGAACCACCAGCTACATCTTCGCACACAAGGAAGTGCCTCCTTATTACAAGCAAAAAAGAAATGATTCCTTCCCCTGATAGCTGGGACCCACCAGCTACATCTTCGCGCGCAAAGAAGTGCCTCCTTATTACGCGGAAAAAAGTTCCCTTCCCTGATAGCTGGGACCCACCAGCTACATCTTCCCACGCGAGGAAGTGCCTCCTTATTACGCGCAAAAAAATGATTCCTCCCCATCACAGCTCGGACCCACCAGATATATCTTCGCATGCAAGAAAGTGCCTCCTTATCCCCCTGACAGTTGGAACCCACCAGGTCATAGCGCACGTAGCGTTATCTGTCTGGTTGCAAACGTGTAGGTACATACTAATCGACCGGTCTCTCTACAATGATGAACCATGGCCGAGTAAGTAGAGGCACGTGTCGTAGTAGAGCTCCCGACACAGGAGTTTAGACAGTCCCCTCTAAATCGTGTACACATACGTACATCCATGCTACAAAAAATACAGTCACACACATACATACGGGCGGGATCTCAAACGTGCACTCACGCATATGTACGGCCAGGGCTCATGTACATTGAGAGGCAACAGACGGTAGCAACGGCCTTGTGTTCATCGATAGCCAACCGGCTAGCTCAGAATGGAGAAACAACTTCGTGTTCATTAGGGGGCAACTGACTGGGTCGAACTGCATCCTATTCATCAGGAGCCAACTAGCTTGGACGGAATAGCTGAACAGGGACGGAACAGCCGAACGGGGTGTTGTTCATCGACCCCCACAGGCTGGGTGTTTGGCGTAGCGCAAAACGAAGGAAACGGGCTTCTGTTCAACTGCCTATGGTCAAAACTGGGCCCTGGTCATCAGGAGGGGTCCGGCGTACCGCAAAACAGCCTTCTGTTCAACCGCCTATGGTTGATACGGGGTCCTGTTCATCGGGAGGGGTTAGGCATACCGCAAAACAGAGGAAACAGACTTCTCTCCCACCATCTGCAGTCGAAATGGGGCCCCGTTCATCGGGAGGGGTGTGGCGTACCGCAAAACGGGACTTGAGGGGCTACTATTCATCATCTTCTACTACCTCTAGCCTCCACGGGCTACTATTCATCCACCGTCGACTTCCTACAGCCTCCACAGGGTCATGTTCATCCCCCAACCGGCTAGGATGTGGCATACCACGGCACGGCCTCCTCGGGGTGCTGTTAATCCAGCGGCAACCGCCTACTACCAGGGGGTCATATTCATCCAACTCTCATCGGCTGGGGTGGGGTGTACAAGCGGGTGGGAGCAACAGGAATTGTTCATCCACAGCTAACCAAACGGCTAGGTCAACTCACCCCATCTCGAGTAAGGAGCTCGAGTGATGCATGTCTCGACTCGTTCTACATATCGTGCGTGTGGTAGCAACAGACACTGTTCATCAACGGGCAACCAACCGGCTACGTCTCGCAGGGGGCTCAATGCAACGCATCAATCGATCGGCTTCAGTAATGAGGCAGCAGCGATCGATCGCTCTGGTTTAGTTTGCAGCGAAGAATCGGTAGGGTTCAGTTAGCAGCAAAGGTCTCGTTCGGGTTCAGTTAGCGGCGAAGGGATCGATCGGCTTCAGTACGTAGTGGGATCGATCGCTCGTGTTCTAGTGTGAGGGATTGATCGATCGATTGCTCGGGTTTACTAAGTGAACACCTCACTCGATTGGGTTCAGTTAGCGAACACGCTTGCACACGCGTGTGCATACGAAAGAAACACGCAAAACACTACATCGCTCGGCCCCGACCACCCACCATATACCGGGAACTCCGCAAAAATTTCCTCGCCCTCACTTCTACCATGATTTTTTACGTCATGGACGGCCCAAAGAATGTCATGTAGGTGTGTCTCCAACCCGCACAGAATGAAAAGCGCATTTTCTGTCATAATTTCTTGTCATAGAAGTAGGATCTCACCACATCTACGATGATATGTGTTTTGTCACAATTGTCATCATAGAAGTGTCACATCCATGACGGAAAAAGTTTTCGTTCAGGCCATAATGTCACAGATGTATTTTTTTTGTAGTGATGTCGGCGTCTCCTTGCACAAGATGATGCAGATGGAGGAGTCCTCCTTATCGATTCCCACTATGGATGCCTTCCGGAGGCTAGGGTTCCGCATCCTGGAGTGGTTTCTGGTGGCAATGGGCATTTGTTCCCCGATCCGATCATGAGGGGTGAAGTACTTGACGATGCGAAGGCGTGTAGTATGACCACGTGCGTCATTTAGAGCTTTGGACCCCTCCATGAGGCTCTTTTCTTCTTCCATTTTCTTAATTCGTTTATGTTATATTGTGCCACATTAATGGATGTGATTTTATCACCATATCTTGGCATTCTTTTTTTTACTCCCAAACACATCCGAAAATGGCATCCTGGTGAAAAAAGGTAAAAATAAGTGCATGAGCATGGTAAAATCTGGCAAAGCCTTCTACTGCGGCATAAAACATAAGGTGAAAACATCATAAAATTTGGGCTCGTCAATCATCTCCATGACAGAGAAGAATAACTCCAAACTTAACTTTCGAATTATGAACTGCTTCCATTGATTCCTTGCCAATGAGGAATTATGTCACATCTACATGCATGGGCGCCGATACACCTGGCCCAACGAGCATGAGGTTCCCATGTTGGCTCGCAATGATTGTATCATCTGCTCATCCAACTAGGACGTAGCACACCCACACTGCCCCCTTTGATGCCTTTCCTTCGCCTCCTCCGATCATTGTCCTCTCATCATCGATTGCTTGCTCGCCCTCCAGGTACTAGGTGGTTTCATTTTGAGAGGTTCTGGCCGCAACTCGAGGGGTTCCACCTCATGGTTTCTGAGGCGCTGTACTCTATGGATCGCGGCCCTGACCCCTTCTAGCGCATTGTCATGCGTCTCAAGGTGATGGTGTGGCGCTTCCAGAGCTGGAGCGTGAAGTTCATAGGCCACATCTCCTTACAGTTAATGATCGTATGTGAGCTAGTTGCTCATTTCAATGTTGTCAAGACTTCCAGTCTCTCTCACCTTTTGAGGCTTAGCTTCGCCACCACTTGAAGGCCGCATACCTTGGACTCGCCACGCACAACCGCTCCATCACCAGGCAACACTCCCGGTTCATCTGGTTGAAGAATGGACGTGCGAGTTCCTCCTTTTGTATTCATGCTTCTCACCGCCAACAGAAAAACCATGTCTTTGTGTTGAAGGTTGGCCACAGCATGGTTTTCGAGCACACTGCCCTTGCTGAAGCCGCCTTCGAGCACTTCTCCGTCATCCTCGGATCCACAAAGGAGTTTGTTTTCTTGATCTCACTTGATGGCCTGTACCCCGGTCACTTTGATGTCGAGTGCCTCGACGAACCCTTATCCATGGATGAGATATGGAGGACTGTCGGATTTCGGGTTCCGGCAGACGCTTGAGGTTCGAACACTGGGGTGCGCGCGGAGATCTCTCCCTTACCGATCTACATCCGATCCTCTCGTGCGAACTAAGATGAAAATGATGAACAACACAAGAGACACGAGGTTTATACTGGTTCGGGCCACTGTTGTGGTGTAATACCCTACTCCAGTGTGTGGTGTGCTGGATTGCCTCAGGGGCTGATGATGGACAGTACAGGGGAAGAACAGCCTCACAAGGGGTGTTCTTGAGCTGGTGCGGTGTGTTCTACTTAGTCTCTATTGGGTTTCTCCTCTTTCTCTTCCTTTCTCTCTTTCCTTTTTCCTCCCTTCTCCTTTGTGGAGGCTAGCTCTATTTATAGAGGCCCTGGGCCTCTCCCTGAATAATTGAGCGGGAAGGGCGCCACCAATTGGCCATTTTGAAGGGGAACATCTAGTACAAGTTATCCTGACCAAAGGTGGTCTTCGGCTGCCAAAAGCACTGGTGATGACGCCGTCTTGGGCTCCACGGTGACCTCCGTCCGGCCGTCCGGCTGGTCTTGGTCTCGTTGCACCGGAATGGTAACCTTTGCCTGATGCCTTGGCCTGTGCTTGCCCCCTTTGCACCAAAGGGGAAACAAGGACCCTGCGCAGGCTGGCGCCTGCCAGGCGCCCGCCTGGCCTTGATCGTCATGGCTTGCGTCATGGGATCCTCGCGAGGTACCCTTGCATTGATCTCTCCGCCTCCTCGCGAGCCTGCCTAATGAGGCCGCTCTTGAGGAAGCTTCATGTCGTCCTCCCCACGAGGCTTGGCCCCTCGCGAGGGTCTTGAGCTTGGGCTGATGAAGATGGGCCGTGCTGGGCCCCCACCTGAGCCACGCCATAGGCCATAGGCAGGCAAGTCTGGGGACCCCCGTTCCCAGAACGTCGACAGTAGCCCCCGGGCCCAAGGTGCGCGGGGGCTTGGCTTAGCAGAGAAGTGAAGGGGCAAGCACGAAGCGCCGCGGGCCCTAACAGTCTGCGGCCTTGGGCGCTGTGTGGCGGTTGATTGGGTGTGGGTGTCTGCGCTTCCCCACGACGCCTTGCTACGTGCCCGGCTAAGCGGACCCATAGTTGCACATAGTTGTTCCTCCTTTGGCTGCTCGCTCACCTCCTACCTTTGACTTTGCGGGGCGCGGAGACCGCATGCGGCTTCAGGAGGAGGATTTGGCGCCCGAAGTGCTACGGACGGTGCTTCGGGTCTTGACTGGTGATCCTTCCCCAGGCGGCCTACGGAGTGGTGGCGTCCTCCTATACCTTTGTTCCGGCAGGGATGATTTCGTGAAGCAAATGCCCAGCTTCGATGAGTGGGGGCTGCGCCCGGCTGGCCTCACCGGGTCACGCGAGAATCCAGTTGCCGTGGTTGTCCCCCCCGCTGCCCATAGCGGTCCTTCCTCAGGCGACAGGGCAGGGAGAGAGTCGACGGGAGCTGAGGTGGCTGATGTCGGGGTGGTGGCGCCGCGTTAAGCCTCGGAGGCGACGTCTCCCGAGGCCCACCCTGGGGCGGCGGTTGATGCTGGCTTTTGGCCTTCGGCTCCTGAGGCCGGGGCTCCCGAGCCCCCAGACGTTCTTCGCGAGGCGACACCCAACGGTGCCCCCAAAGCTGACTCCTCCAGCACCGACAATTCTGAGGCTTCTTCTGCGCCCCAGGCCGACCCCTGCCCCAGGCGCTTGGGTCGGTTTCGTGTAGACTTCGAGGCCCTTCGCAAGAGGAAGGAGGCCTCAGGTGGCAGCGACCGCCCTTGCCGCTTGTTGAAGCGCAGGAAGTACTTTGCCATGGACGAGTAAGCCTTCTTCTTTCCCTGCTCATTCTCTCTGTTATCCTTGTGGCTGATTGTGGCCCTTCAGGTCCCGCCTTGCTGAGTCCGCCGAGTCGACCCAGGAGCCGGCCCCCGCAGCTTCGCCCCCTTTGCTGGCTCCGGGTCCGCCGAGCTCGGGTGGCGCCCTCGCCGCTGGACCGGTTGGTGGAGTGATCTGCTCCATAGGGCGCCTCGAGCTTGCTCGCCCGATGCCCTTTCTTCGCGAGTCTTCTTGGGGCGCGTCAGGCTTGCCCCACGCCCCTTCTCTGGTCATAGAAGGCGAATGGCTGAGGTCTGTCCTTGGTTCCTCCTCCGTGGGTGGATCGACATCGGGCCGGACTCTCAGGGCGGTCCATCCGGCGACGGCTGGGACGACAGCCCTTGCCCCACGCCTGGAGGGGGCTTACCGCCTCAGGGCCCTCTGCATGCTCCAGCGGAAGATGGTGATGTGTAATATGTGCTCAAGCGCGCTCGGGAGCGTTGTGCCCTTCGTGAAGAGTTCCTCCAGGGGGCGGCGGACGCGGTGAACCGGGTCGGAGCAGAGCTTGCTGCCGAGGATGCGCGCCTCGAGGCTGAAGGCCTGCGCGTTGCTGAGAGGCGCAAGCTAAAGGTTGCCATTGCCCTTGCGTGTCATCAACGTGACCTCGACAACACGAAGGCCGAAGCGTCGCTAGCGGCTTCGCGGGAGGCCTGCTCCCGGGCCGTCGAGGAGGCTCGGGAGGCAGACCGACGACGCAAGGATGCGAAGGAGCGCGTATGGGAGCTCCAAGCCCGGAGCAACTCCCTGGAGCAGCAAATAGAGTTGTGCCATGCGGCCCTTGGGTCGATGCAGGAGGCCGCCGTCAACCGGGCGGAGCTCCAGAGGCGCGAGGAGGCGCTGACGCTCGAGGCCGCCGAGCGCAGCCTTGACCTGGAGCGGTTGGAGACGAGGGAGCGCCTGGCGGCCCAGGCGGAGGATGACGTTGCGGCGCGTGAAGCCCGGGTCCAGGAAGAGGTCGACCGCCGTGTGGCGGGAGCTCGCTCGGCCCTCGAGCGCGAATACGAGGCGAGGTCGATGCTGATCAGGGCCGAGGCCGAGGGCGGGACAGCGGCCATCAAGGCCAAGTTGGTTGAAGAGACGCGGCGTGCGGATTCCTCCGCACCCGCCCTTGATGCGGCACAGGCGGAGCTGTCCTATTCCCAGGCTGAGCTGCTTCTTCTTCAATGGAGGGTCGATGACGCCGAGGCTATCGCGCGGCAGAACGAGGACGAGATCCGCCAGCGGAGGGTTCTGGAGCGCGAGCATGTTCCCATGCTTCAGACGCTCAGGGAGAGGGCCAACTCAGCCTTAGGCGAGATTTGCGAGGATGCCGCTAAGGAGCCGCACGAGGCCAGCTACGCAGGCAATCTTTGGTTTTTCATTAACGTGGTGATGCTTCTGGAGGATCATTCCGAGAGAGCCCGCGAGCTTGTTGAGGAGAGGAGCCTAGCCCTGCTCATGCGCGTCTTCTCCCGTGTCTTCTGCCATTTGCAGGAGATGGACCCCCACTTCGACTTTGATGTTGCCATCGCGCCTGTGCCCATAGTTGTCCGGGGCGACCTAGCGCAGTGGGTGGAGAACAATGTGGACGCCCTCATCAGGGCCTTCGCGCCTGATGACGATGGTGTGGTCATGGGTGCTGACGAAGGCGGCGTTGTAGATGAGCCTGGGGCTGACGGAAACGCAGGTGGTGGGGGCGACGACGTCCGTGATGCCCGTGACGCTTCCGAGGATCCCCCAGAAGACGCGGTGAGTGATATGTCCGTCTGACCGCATGTCTCCGCAGTTTATCCTGCATGAAGAAGACTCGGGCTTGGCCCTGAAGAATATAAGAGCATTTTGGGAGGGGAGGCCCCTCATGTAAAGATTTGTAATCCATACTCTGGTGAGCACAACGTTATGCGTGAGTTTAGTCGCTAGCCCGGTGATGGTTCAGTCGATTTGTTTACCTTCCGACCCTGGCGTGCCCTGAGCGGGCCTGCGGGGGGACGCTATGCCTTCGGCGTCCCCCGATTAACCTGCTGATCCTGTGATGAGGACCTCCGGAGAGGGTGCGGAGACAGTGGTCCCGGTTGTAGGCGTGCCTGGCCCGGCCCGGCTCACGAGGGGCTCGTGAGGGGGGGTAGCTGACGCTAGCTTGGGGCGTAAATCCGAAACCAGAACGCAAGAGACTGCTCGAACGAGACTAAACACCCTCTCCCTGAATGCACGCAAGCTTCGAACTCAAATCCAACTTAAATCCAAGCCGAAGAAACTTGCCGACAAGGAAGAAGCAAAAAAGCAAGAAGGTAGAAGAAAAGCAAAAAATCCGCGCCCGCACCTAGTCTAGTCTTCGATGTCTTCTCACCAGCGCGAAGCTAAGTGCTGCCACTTGGTGTGGGCGGGAGCCCCAGGGCCTTACGCCGGCACTCCTGATACTCCGGGGTGTGTACAGCCCCACTCATTATTACGTGAGAGTGTCACGGGGCAGCGAGCTTCACAGGCACTGGGCCTTCTTCACAGGTACTGGCCTTGCTTCATATCGCCAGACAAGGGCCCCGCCTTGCGCCTCACTCTGCCGCCATTGACGGCGACCGGAAACCAAGGACGACGCCAATGGGGTAGAGCGGTCGCCAGCGGTTCCCCCGACGACCACGGTTCCTCTGCTGGGGGAAGGCCATGGGGCACCTCCCCGGCAGAGGGCCTACCTCCTGAGAATACCTTGATTCGACCGCCATGAGGGTGAGCCTGGATCTCGGCCCCTCTCCTGCAGCCCCCTGCGCCCTCCTCCTGAGGGATAAGAGGCTGCAGTGTTGGGGCAGCCATCTGCTGTGGCGACCTGTACCTCCTGCGACCCATGGTTAGCATAAGCTTGCTCCTGAGGGATGAGTGGTACCCGATAGTTGTTGCTGTCGGCGCGGTTGTCGATGCTCTCTTGGGGTTCCTGAAAGAGCTCGGCCTCCGGCGCCTCCTCGTCCCAGCCGGGCCCGAGGAACGAGCCGTGACCTTCTTCCAATACGGGCCCTTGATCCACCAGGCGGGGTACATAAGCCTCCGGGGCGACCACCTCGTGGGCCTCACCATAGCGCCCCGCATGCCACGCAGTCTGACTTGGAGCGTCGCCTTGTAGGTGATGACGCGATGGTCCACCGAGGCAAAAGGCCGCGGTGTGCATCCCCTCGCCAGCCTGGGGAAGGGCCAGTGCAACCAGCCGCCCGGTGCTGGTGGAGGTATTGGCGCTGGACCGGCCCTGGTGAAAGGATCGAGAAGAGGTGTCTAGAGGGGGTGATTAGACACTAAGTGCCCTAAATTTGCAGTTTTTAATATTGTAAGCACAAGTTTAACTAACACAATACATATCAAGCAAGCATGCAATGAGTATATGAGCAGCGGAAAGTAAAGCATGCAACTTGCAAGAATGTAAAGAGAAGGGTTTGGAGTATTCAAACGCAATTGGAGACACAGATGTTTTTGTCGTGGTTCCGATAGGTGGTGCTATCGTACATCCACGTTGATGGAGACTTCAACCCACGGAGGGTAACGGTTGCGCGAGTCCACGGAGGGCTCCACCCACGAAGGGTCCACGAAGAAGCAACCTTGTCTATTCCATCACGGCCATCGCCCACGAAGGACTTGCCTCACTAGTGGTAGATCTTCATGAAGTAGGCGATCTCCTTGCCCTTACAAACTCCTTGGTTCAACTCCACAATCTTGTCGGAGGCTCCCAAGTGACACCTAGCCAATCTAGGAGACACCACTCTCCAAGAAGTAACAAATGGTGTGTTGATGATGAACTCCTTGCTCTTGTGCTTCAAATGATAGTCTCCCCAACACTCAACTCTCTCTCACAGGATTTGGATTTGGTGGAAAGAAGATTTGAGTGGAAAGCAACTTGGGAAAGGCTAGAGATCAAGATTCATATGGTTGGAATGGAATATCTTGACCTCAACACAAGTGTAGGTGGTTCTCTCTCAGAAAATGTGTATTGGAAGTGTAGGTATGTTCTGATGGCTCTCTCCACGAATGAAGAGTGGGTGGAGGGGTATATATAGCCTCCACACAAAATCTAACCGCTACACACAATTTGCCAAACTCGGTGGGACCGAATGGTTAAACTCGGTCGGACCGATTCAGCAAACCTAGTGACCGTTAGGATTTTCGGTGGGACTGAGATGCAACTCGGTAGGACCGATATGGTTAGGGTTAGAGCATAACGTAATCTCGGTGTGACCGATTACACAAACTCGGTGGGACCAATTTTGGTAATAAGCTAACCAGAGAGTTGGTCAGGTAAACTCGGTGGGACCGATTCACTCATCTCGGTGAGACCGAAATGTTACAAAAGGGAAACAGAGAGTTTACATTGCAATCTGGGTGGGACCGATCGCTCATCTCGGTAAGACCGAAACGTTACGAAGGGAAACAGAGAGATTACAATCCCATCTCGGTGAGACGGAGATCCCTATCGGTGAGACCGATTTGCCTAGGGTTTGTGGCAGTGGCTATGACATTTGAAACTCGGTGGTGCCGGATAGAAAGAATCGGTGGGGCCAAGTTTGACTTTTG
Organism: Triticum aestivum; assembly: GCF_018294505.1. NCBI lineage: Eukaryota > Viridiplantae > Streptophyta > Magnoliopsida > Poales > Poaceae > Triticum > Triticum aestivum. The sequence goes on from NC_057806.1 coordinate 273,626,268, forward strand.
GTTTAGGTCATATGTGGATGTGGGAAAGTAGTTGAGGATTTTGGAGCATATCACTAAGCACTTTGAGCAAGCAAGCCATTAAGCAACACCTCATCCCTCCTTGATAGTATTGGCTTTTCCTATAGACTCAATGTGATCTTGGATCACTAAAATATAAAATGTAGAGTCTTGAGCTTGAAGCTTGAGCCAATCCTTTGTCCTTAGCATCTTCAAGGGGTTCCACATCCTCTAGTCCATGCCACTCCATTGTTGAACTTATCTGAAACATACTAGGTAAAAGTGTTAGTCCAACAAGAGATATGTTGACATTAATTACCAAAACCACCCAGGGAGCACTTGTGCTTTCAATCTCCCCCTTTTTGGTAATTGATGACAACATACATCAAAGCTTTAGATAAAGATATAGAGAATATCAAGTAAAGCTTTGGAAAGACATGTAACATGCATAGGCTCCCCCTACATGTATGCAATCATGTGAATATTGAATATAGGAGCATGTGAATGCGTAAACATGACATATTAAGCAATGTGTTACATGTATCTTGGCTATATGCATCAGAGCAAATGATGTGAATGTGAGAAATGTACCTTCATGCTCATGAGTCCTTCTTGCAAACAGTATGTACATCAGCAAGAACTTCTCATTCACATGACTGTGATGCATATACTTACCTTGTGGTCTTGAGTTAGCTTAGGATGGGATGAACCTACGCAAACAAGGTTAAATAACACAGATACACCTACTGACCAGAGCAAGCAAGAGAAACCACAAGAGAACCAAGACTGAGATGACACGTAGAGTGAGTACTAAGTACCACATTGGATATAGACATGTCCCCAAAGGTAAAGATATGCAAAAAAATCAGAGATTTCCTTCCCTTAGATGTCTTGCTCCCCCTGAATCTGCATGGGATATTGGGAGAAGATAGGGAACAGAAAATCAGAGCAACAAAAAGGAAACAACAGAGCTTGAGCTAAAGCAAGCAACCAAACATGTCTTTCCCCTCTTAAAGACATGTGACATCTCTCCTCTTGAACACCAAGCATCTGGGGTCTTTGATGATTTTACTTTCTCCTAGTTGAGAAACTCTCTCCCCCTGAGTATTGTCTATTTCTTCCCCTATAGGAATGATTAAGCTTTGATGTGATCTCTCTCTCCCCCTTTGACATCAATTTCCAAGAAGGGCTCTTCTGGACATGTGATACAAATGGGTTGGTCCTTGAGTCACAGAGCAAAGCAGCATGTCTAATATGATGCTGGTAGAGGACAAGAATCATTGAGTGGAGCTGGAGCAAACAGAAATCAGGAATAAGTGGCAAGTTGGTTTTCCTGTGATGGAATCAGTGACTCTGAGTTGTGTGCTTCGGTTGCACCGAAAGATTTCGGTTGGGCCGAAGAGAACAAACCAATGTGATCGAGTTCATCAGAGTGAAACCACTTGTCACCTCAGCTCACTAGACAAGTAAGATCTCACAAGGATATGCAAGGAATTTACTGAAAGATTTGCAATGAATTGGATGCAGAAAATGCAGAACAAAAAGGAAAGAAAAGAAACTAAAAGTTCTAGATGAAGTTTTTTTTGAAAGGAGAAACAAATATGCAAATGCAAAAGCACGGAGAAACACTAGAGAACTTCATGTAGAAATGGTCGGTGACAAAGTCACCTATGTTAGAGTATATTGACTTAGGAGTCAAGTGAGAGCACTTGATCATAGGTCATACTCATCGTTTAAGCTCAAAATGGGGTTACCATTTTTTGTTTAAGCATCTTGATGTATTCACATCTTGTCGAGTTGCTTTGGCTCATGACTTGGAGTAAAGCTTCTCTAAGATGGAATAACATACCTTGGGTGGTGGTGCTGATCTTGATCATGTAGTTGAACTTGTGTGGGTTGCTCAAGGTTGATGTAGTTCATCAAGAGTTGGGAGCACCACTTGGAGTTTGAGTTCATCTACCTACATGGGTTAGCTTTGCAAGGAAGAGCACTTGTGTATCCAAAATGACAATCATGAGACTCAACATAGAATTTGCCAAAGGATATGTTTGAATGGTTTCGTGCTTCCTTGTCTTCAACCACCATTGTGTAGAGACTTGGTGATGTAGAAATTGCTCAAGATGTGAGTTTGTGGCAATCTCATATATTTAGATTCATCCAAGTACCTACACGGGTTAGATACCATGCAAGGTACAAATATATCCAAGACATATGAATAGCATCATAAGCGAAATATCGAGGATTAGTCATAGGCTCATGCCCCGCATGTATCAAATGGAGTTCCTACTCCAAGTTTGAAGCATCATTGATGTTCAATTCACCTCTCAACCTGCAAAACACTTTCTCATCAAGTGGTTTAGTGAATATATCCGCCAATTGCTTATTGGTGCGAACATGCTTAAGGTTAATGTCCCCTTTTGCAACATGATCTCGAATGAAATGATGACGAACTTCAATATGCTTAGTTCGAGAATGTTGCACGGGATTGTGAGAAATCTTAATAGCACTTTCATTGTCACATAGCAATGGAACATGTTTCACATATATCCCATAATCTTTAAGAGTTTGGGTCATCCAAAGTAATTGAGCACAACATGAACCAGCAGCAATGTATTCCGCTTCGGCGGTGGATAAGGATACCGAGTTTTGTTTCTTGGAAGACCAAGACACAAGAGATCTACCAAGGAATTGACAAGTACCCGAAGTGGATTTTCTATCAACCTTGTCTCCGGCATAGTCCGAATCGGAGTAGCCAACAAGATCAAAAGAGGACCTCTTGGGATACCAAATGCCAAAATTTGGTGTATGGATTAGGTATCTCACTATCCTTTTCACAGCCTTAAGATGACACTCTTTAGGAGCAGCTTGATATCGTGCACACATGCACACACTTAGCATAATATCGGGACGAGAGGCACATAGATATAACAATGAACCAATCATAGAGCGATAAACCTTTTGATCAACCGGTTCACCATCTTAAATCAAGATGTCCACTAGTAAGCATGGGTGTAGTCATACCTTTGCATTCTTGCATATTGAACTTCTTGAATAAGTCCTTGGTGTACTTCGTTTGAGAGACAAAGGTACCTTCCTTAGTTTGCTTGATTTGCAAACCGAGAAAGAATTTGAGCTCACTCATCATAGACATCTCAAACTTCTTCGACATTAGCTTTCCAAACTTCTCACTAAAATGAGGGTTAGTTGAACCAAATTTGATATCATCAACATAAATTTGGCACACAAATAGTTCTCCATTAACCCTTTTAGTAAAAAGAGTAGAATCAATTTTACCAATTTCAAAGCCTTTTTCAATAAGGAACTTGGTCAAGCATTTATACCATGCTCTAGGAGCTTGTTTAAGACCATAAAGGGCTTTGTGAAGTTTGTAAACATGATTAGGTTTCTTTGGATTGACGAAGCCGGGAGGTTGCTTAACATAAACTTCTTCCTCAATTTTGCCATTTAGAAAAGCACTTTTAATGTCCATTTGGTACAAGGTGATATCATGGTGATTAACATAAGCAAGTAAGATGCGAATGGACTCAAGTCTAGCAACGGGAGCATATGTCTCACCATAGTCCATACCTTCAACTTGTGTGTAGCCTTGGGCGACGAGACGTGCTTTGTTGCGAACCACTTGTCCATCTTCATCTTGCTTGTTGTGAAACACCCATTTGGTACCAATGATGTTGTGGTTGTTGTCGGGCTTCTCGACCAATGCCCACACTTGATTTCTCTGAAAGTTGTGTAGCTCTTCATGCATAGCGTTTATCCAGTCTGGATCCTCCAATGCTTCTTCAAACTTCATAGGTTCAATGCTAGAGATGAATGAGTAATGTTCACAAAAGTTAGCTAAACGAGTTTTAGAGCGAATGATTCTCCCGGTTTGGATATCATTGTAGATTTGCTCGACGGGATGATCCTTAGCAATTCTTGCTCGAACTCGTGAAAGCTTTTGCTTGGGTCGGGGTGGAACATCCTCTTCATCTTGTGCTTCTTCTTGGCCTTCTTCATTGTTGACGTTGTCGTTCTCTTGTCGTGGTGGAGAAGGAGGTTGTTGACGTTCATCTTGGTGTGCTTCCTCGTTTTCTTCATCTTGGCGTGTCCCACTTGTGGATGCTTCCATATCAACTCTTGGTTCACCTTGTCGTGAGGTAGAAGCTTCCACTTGGACGGACGAGGTACTCTCCTTCACTTCTGTTGGACGAATCTTGCCAATGGACAAGTCTTGAATTGCTTCCGAAGGGTCTTTGTCTCCTACATCAATTGGCAATTGCTCTACCTGCGAGCCGTTAGATTCATCAAACTTCACATCTACCGTCTCTTCAACCTTTCGGGTGAAATTGTTGTAGACACGGTATGTGTGAGAGTTTGAGCCATAACCAAGTAGGAAACCTTCATGAGATTTAGGAGCAAATTTAGAACAACGATGCTTATCAAGAATGTAGCACTTTGAGCCGAATACTCGAAAGTATCCAACTTGGGGTTTGTTACCGGTGAGGAGCTTGTATGCCGTCTTGCCGAGTAGCTTGTGAAGATACAAGCGATTTGTTGCATGACAAGCTGTCTCAACCACTTTCGCCCAAAAATGCTTTGGCGTTTTGTACTCATCAAGCATTGTTCTTGCCATCTCGATAAGAGTCCGGTTCTTCCTTTCAACAACTCCATTTTGTTGAGGTGTGTACATAGCCGAGAACTCGTGTGAAATCCCTTCTTCGTCAAGAAAGGTGTCCGCATTTGCGTTCTTGAACTCCGTTCCGTTGTCGCTCCGAACCTTCTTGATCTTCACGTCAAACTGATTTTGGGCCTTCCTAGCGAAGTTTTTGAAGATCTTTTGGACCTGTGATTTGTCATCAAGAAAGAACACCCACGCAAATCTTGAAAAATCATCAACTATGACTAGACCAAATGAGTTACCACCGAGACTCTTGTAGGCATTTGGACCAAAGAGATCCATGTGAAGTAGCTCGAGTGGTCTTCTTGTGGTCATGATGTTCTTCGCGCGGTGACTTCCTCCAACTTGTTTCCCTGCTTGACAAGCACTACAAAGTCTATCCTTGTCAAATATGACATCTTTTATTCCAAGGATATGATCACCTTTAATAAGCTTATCAAGATTTCGCATACCAACATGACCTAGTCTTCTATGCCACAACCAGCCTTTAGAATATTTGGTAATTAAGCAAGTTCTAGGTTGAGCCTTTTTAGTGAAATCAGCAATGTAAATATCTCCTCTACGTATACCGGTAAAGACCATTTTATGATTGTCTCTACGAAACACTTGGCAATCTACTTCAGTGAATAAGACATTGAAACCGAAATCCGCTAGTCTAGAAACTGAAAGTAAATTGTATCCAAGGGATTCAACGAGCATGACATTTTGTATGGAGCTATCATGTGAGATGGCCACCTTACCAAGGCCAACCACCTTACCCTTTGAATTATCACCAAAAGTGACATATTTTCGAGGGCTGTCATTTTCAGCAAGCTCGCGGAACATATCTTTTTCTCCGGTCATATGATCAGTGCATCCACTATCAAGGACCCATTCCTTTCCTCCAGCCATGTAGCCGCAAAGATTTGCCATAAGACCAAAGTGTCTCATCGCATCATCGAGATCATAGTCACTATCATCATCATCATCATCATCATCATCCTCATCCGAGTATTCATGTTCAACATCATCTTGTGATTGATCAATTCCTAGAGAGGGCAATTCATTAGATAAATGATCATTTCTATAGTTATCTTTATGAATTCTAATAGCTCTGGAAATGATATTGCTAATGATTCCAACATCTCCTTTGGCACTCGTAAGATTAGTAAGCTCAAATAAGCAGTCACCAAATTTGGGATCATTGGAACTCACCTTAATCAAAGCAATAGACTTATGGAGGATTTCATCTAGATCTTTCAAGGAGTAATTAGGAAAGAGTTCCTCAAGAAATTTCCATATGGTGTAGGCACACTTAAGAGTCGGCAAACATCCAATCAAGTTTCTAGGCAAGCCTCTAGTGATAAGATTAATAGTTCTAAGATTGCGAATCATGTCAATTGACTCATCAAGGGTAGGGTGCAAAGGATCAACATGAGGTGCACAAGGGCTAGTAATGTACTTGTTCAAATGATATTCATTGAAAATCTCAAGCATTTCATTTTTCCACTCATGAAAATACTCTCCATCAAGAATAGGCACTCTATGTCTAAGACTCCCCAAAGTAGACACATCCATCTTCCTCCAATGGTGTTTAAACCAAGGCAATGGGGACCAAAGCTCTGATACCAATTGAAAGGATCGAGAAGAGGTGTCTAGAGGGGGGTGATTAGACACTAAGTGCCCTAAAGTTGCAGTTTTTAATATTCTTAAGTTTAAGTGGAGTTTAAGCACAAGTTTAACTAACACAATACATATCAAGCAAGCATGCAATGAGTATATGAGCAGCGGAAAGTAAAGCATGCAACTTGCAAGAATGTAAAGAGAAGGGTTTGGAGTATTCAAACGCAATTGGAGACACAGATGTTTTTGTCGTGGTTCCGATAGGTGGTGCTATCGTACATCCACGTTGATGGAGACTTCAACCCACGGAGGGTAACGGTTGCGCGAGTCCACGAAGGGTCCATGAAGAAGCAACCTTGTCTATTCCATCACGGCCATCGCCCACGAAGGACTTGCCTCACTAGTGGTAGATCTTCATGAAGTAGGCGATCTCCTTGCCCTTACAAACTCCTTGGTTCAACTCCACAATCTTGTCGGAGGCTCCCAAGTGACACCTAGCCAATCTAGGAGACACTACTCTCCAAGAAGTAACAAATGGTGTGTTGATGATGAACTCCTTGCTCTTGTGCTTCAAATGATAGTCTCCCCAACACTCAACTCTCTCTCACAGGATTTGGATTTGGTGGAAAGAAGATTTGAGTGGAAAGCAACTTGGGGAAGGCTAGAGATCAAGATTCATATGGTTGGAATGGAATATCTTGACCTCAACACAAGTGTAGGTGGTTCTCTCTCAGAAAATGTGTATTGGAAGTGTAGGTATGTTCTGATGGCTCTCTCCACGAATGAAGAGTGGGTGGAGGGGTATATATAGCCTCCACACAAAATCTAACCGTTACACACAATTTGCCAAACTCGATGGGACCGAATGGTTAAACTCGGTCGGACCGATTCAGCAAACCTAGTGACCATTAGGATTTTCGGTGGGACTGAGATGCAACTCGGTAGGATCGATATGGTTAGGGTTAGAGCATAACGTAATCTCGGTGTGACCGATTACACAAACTCGGTGGGACCGATTTTGGTAATAAGCTAACCAGAGAGTTGGTCAGGTAAACTTGGTGGGACCGATTCACTCATCTCGGTGAGACCGAAATGTTACAAAAGGGAAACAGAGAGTTTACATTGCAATCTCGGTGGGACCGATCGCTCATCTCGGTAAGACCGAAACGTTACGAAGGGAAATAGAGAGATTACAATCCCATCTCGGTGAGACCGAGATCCCTATCGGTGAGACCGATTTTCCTAGGGTTTGTGGCAGTGGCTATGACATTTGAAACTCGGTGGTGCCGGATAGAAAGAATTGATGGGGCCGAGTTTGACTTTTGGTTTAGGTCATATGTGGATGTGGGAAAGTAGTTGAGGATTTTGGAGCATATCACTAAGCACTTTGAGCAAGCAAGCCATTAAGCAACACCTCATCCCTCCTTGATAGTATTGGCTTTTCCTATAGACTCGATGTGATCTTGGATCACTAAAATATAAAATGTAGAGTCTTGAGCTTGAAGCTTGAGCCAATCCTTTGTCCTTAGCATCTTGAAGGGGTTCCACATCCTCTAGTCCATGCCACTCCATTGTTGAATTTATCTGAAACATACTAGGTAAAAATGTTAGTCCAACAAGAGATATGTTGATATTAATTACCAAAACCACCCAGGGAGCACTTGTACTTTCACCTGGGACCCGCCTGAAGTCGCGTGGGCGCGCATAATGCCGTCATGCGACCTGCCCTGGATCTGGGGCGGCAGCTGGATGCAGAAAGGGGGCGCTCCTGAGGCGGCGGCGTCCAGGAGCTCGGCCACTCGCTCCAACAACACGTCGCAGCCACCTTCCAGCAAGCGGCACCGTAGTAGCTCTCGGGCCACCGTTAGCACGGCCCTGGAGTTCGCCTGCTCCCGTCGGGCGTATGGTGCCATGGCAGCGGCGTGGTTCGAGGCCCTTGCTGCGGCCCGCACCTGCCGTTGCGTGAGGGAAGGCGGTGTCTGGCCGCGTCGCCCGCGCCCCGTGGCGCTCTGCGGAGCGTGAGCTATCTAAGGCGCAAGGTTGAGCTCGCCCTGAGATGGCGACACGGCGTGGGCGGGCCACGCCGCCCAGCGGTCGGTGTTGGCAGCCGGGTTGCTTGACATCTGGATGGCGAAGCGGCGGAACGCGATGCGGAGGAAGAAGGACTCCGGCGCACCCCTACCTGGCGCACCAAATGTCGGATTTCGGGTTCTGGCAGACCCTTGAGGTTCGAACACTGGGGTGCGCACGGAGATCTCTCCCCTACCGATCTACGTCCGATCCTCTCGTGCGAACTATGATGAAAATGATGAACAACACAAGAGACACGAGGTTTATACTGGTTCGGGCCACCGTTGTGGTGTAATACCCTACTCCAGTGTGTGGTGTGGTGGATTGCCTCAGGGGCTGATGATGGACAGTACAGGGGAAGAACAGCCTCGCGAGGGGTGTTCTTGAGCTGGTGTGGTGTGTTCTACTTAGTCTCTACTGGGTTTCTCCTCTTTCTCTTCCTTTCTCTCTTTCCTTTTTCCTCCCTTCTCCTTTGTGGAGGCTAGCTCTATTTATAGAGGCCCTAGGCCTCTCCCCGAATAATTGAGCGGGAAGCGCGCCAACAATTGGCCATTTTGAAGGGGAACATCTAGTACAAGTTATCCTGACCAAAGGTGGTCTTCGGCTGCCAAAAGCACTGGTGATGACGCCGTCTTGGGCTCCACGGTGACCTCCGTCCGGCCGTTCGGCTGGTCTTGGTGTCGTTGCACCGGAATGGTAACCTTTGCCTGATGCCTTGGCCTGTGCTTGCCCCCTTTGCACCAAAGGGGAAACAAGGACCCTGCGCAGGCCGGCACCCGCCTGGCGCCCGCCTGGCCTTGATCGTCATGGCTTGCATCATGGGATCCTCGCGAGGTACCCTTGCATTGATCTCTCCGCTTCCTCGCGAGCCTGCCTGATGAGGCCGCTCTTGAGGAAGCTTCATGTCGTCCGCCCTGCGAGGCTTGGCCCCTCGCGAGGGTCTTGAGCTTGGCTGATGAAGATGGGCCGTGTTGGGCCCCCACCTGAGCCACGCCGCAGGCCGCAGGCAGGCAAGTCTGGGGACCCCCGTTCTCAGAACGCCGACAAGGACGATCAAGGCTATGTCCACCGGCAAGGCACTAGAGCCCGACGGGTTCACCTATGAATTCCTTCAGAGTTGTTGGGATATTGTCAAGAAGACATCTGTGATACCTTTGGCAAGTTCTGCTCCCTCAGTGCTTTCAAGAAGCTTAATGAGGCGTACATCACCATGCTCCCAAAGTGTGTTGATGCCAACTCCCTCTTCGATTTCTGCCGCATCAGCCTCATCCACCTCCTTTTGTCTCGTGATCCCAAGATCATGGCGATTGTGTGTGCCTCTAGCTCATCGCAGTTCGGGGATGGCAAAACTCGTCTCTTTTGGTACAACCACTGGATCCATGGCCGTTGCATCACGAAGCTGACGTTGCTCATCTTCGCCTTGGTCCCAGGGCGACGCGGCAAGAAAATGATAGTTTGCGAAGGACTACACCTATAGTACTGGGCATAAGACATCCATGACGCTCTTGGGCCTGCGGCCAGGGTCAATCCATATACACTTCAACACATTGATCTTTGGCGGTTGCTTCATCACTCCATTCTCTCCCGGCCCCCGAACAAAGAGTTGCTTCATCTTCCACATGGACTAAATGTGACGAGAACTCCAGTAGCGTCGGACAGGGAGCTGTTGCCATGGAATTTCTAGTCGACATGGAATTTCTTGCAAATAAAGCCAAGTGTTCGGCAGTTCAGATGATGCGCCCATGCCAGTTCTCTAGAGCAATTAAATGAAAGAAACCTGACCTTTGTTCTATAGACTTCAAAAATAAATATGAACAAATTACTTTCGAAACAAAACTGAAGAAGTTGTAGAAATGCCACTAATGAACTACAAGTGCACAACTCGGTATCTAACTCCACAACATAACAAGTGTATCTCGTAATAGTTATGACCTGAAAAAAACATTTCTGTAAGTAAGAGTTCCTAGTATCATCAATTGTTCTCCAGAAACAGACAAAGAAGGGAAAGAGGAGATTATGTCATACAAGAGCATGCTTTCTGATTAATGATAGAAATACAAAGAAAGTCTAGCAAGGGCGCACGACGTTCATGGTATCGAGGTACCGAACAGGCAAGTAGTAGTCATAAGGTAAATCATGGAAGGAGGCAAGCTAGTTCAGATAGATGCAAGAACGATACAAGCCACCGGGACAGACCCAAGCGGCCTGGGGATGACGCAGCCCGAGGGGCGCCCCCAAGTGAGTAAGCTAAAGATGTAAAAGGATACGCGTCGCAGGGATAGGCCCGTGCGACCTAGGGATGATGCAGCCCGAGGGGCGCCCCCAACTGAAATAAACCAAAAAGTGTCACCTTGTACCGTTGCCGACGAGGTGTTGGAGTAGCTGAAGATGCGCGCTGAAGGGGCTGCTCCTGACGAGCCGCCAGGGCCCTGAGCCTCAGGAGACCCAGGGGGGCCAAGTGGCTCCTGAAGAACCGTCACCGCCTCCGCCAGGGCAGTGTGGTGCCTGGCCTCCTGAGCTGCTAGAATGCTCCGCAAGTGGCGCTGGAAGGTGACAGCCGTGTTCGGTAGGCCGAAAGGCAGGCGAACGTAGCTGTGAGGGGGACCCTCACACCGGCCAACGCTCGATGGCCAGAAGCGCCACTGAGATGCGGCCCTGTTGAGCCCTGGAATGTCGACGCAAACGCGCAGCTCGCCGTCCTTGCCAGGACGCAGAGCTGCGCTAGGTGGTGGGCGGCGGTCGCCGCGCATGGCTCTTGCCTCTTGAAGCTCTTCGATCGCCTTGGTGATGAACTCCTGAGCACTAGGCGTTCCACGCCCTGTGCCCTTTGGTGGGAAGCGTGCAGCGAAGCATGCCTCCACGTCGTGCCCAAGCGCCTCCCTCGTGACGTTGGCTAGGTCTGAGGCCCTCCAAAAGAGCGCCCCCGAGCCCAGCCTAAGGAGGGCGCCGGGTGCGCCTTCCTATGCGAGGGAGGGAGGCGCTCCATCTGCGGGCGCAGGTCCTGAGGTGGTGCCGCGGGAGACGCCGCTCTCCTAAGGTCCTTGGTAGAGCAGCTGCTTCTTCTTCTTCTTGGGAATGGCCTCGCGGGGGGGTATGCGGCGCCATCATTGTATGGTTCTTCGGCCCCCGCAGCATGGTAAGAGCGCTTGAGGGAGCATACCGCGTCCTTCTCTTCGTAGGCGACCGAGCTGACGCCGCCGCTCCCTGGCATCTTGAGGACGTTCTAGCCATGGTGGGTCACTACCATAAACTTGGCCAAGGATGGGTATCAAAGGATGGCGTTGTACGGCAGGCGGATGTGGGCAACGTCGAAGTCGATAAGCTCGGTGCGATAGTTGTCACGGGTGCCGAAGGTGACAGGGAGGCGGACATGCCCTATCGGAGTGGTAGAGCCGTCGGTCATGATGACCCACAAGTATAGGAGATCTATCGTAGTCCTTTCGATAAGTAAGAGTGTCGAACCCAACGAGGAGCAGAAGGAAATTATAAGCAGTTTTCAGTAAGGTATTCTCTGCAAGCACTGAAATTATCGGTAACAGATAGTTTTGTGATAAGGTAATTTGTAACGGGTAACAAGTAATAAAAGTAAATAAGGTGCAGCAAGATGGCACAATCCTTTCTGTAGCAAATGACAAGCCAGAAAAAACTCTTATATAAAGGAAAGTGCTCACGAGGACACATGGGAATTATCATCAAGCTAGTTTTCATCACGTTCATATGATTCGCGTTCGGTACTTTGATAATTTGATATGTGGGTGGACCGGTGCTTGGGTACTGCCCTTCCTTGGACAAGCATCCCACTTATGATTAACCCCTCTAGCAACCACCCGCAACTACAAAAGAAGTATTAAGGTAAACCTAACCATAGCATGAAACATATGGATCCAAATCAGCCCCTTACGAAGCAACTCATAAACTAGGGTTTAAGCTTCTGTCACTCTAGCAACCCATCATCTACTTATTACTTCCCAATGCCTTCCCCTAGGCCCAAACAATGGTGAAGTGTCATGTAGTCGACGTTCACATGACACCACTAGAGGAAAGACAACATACATCTCATCAAAATATCGAACGAATACCAAATTCACATGACTACTTATAGCAAGACTTCTCCCATGTCCTCAGGAACAAACGTAACTACTCACAAATCATATTCATGTTCATAATCAGAGGGGTATTAATATGCATAAAGGATTTGAACATATGATCTTCCACCAAGTAAACCAACTAGCATCAACTACAAGGAGTAATCAACACTACTAGCAACCCACAGGTACCAATCTGAGGTTTTGAGACAAAGATTGGATACAAGAGATGAATTAGGGTTTGAGATGAGATGGTGCTGGTGAAGATGTTGATGGAGATTGACCCCCTCACGATGAGAGGATTGATGGTGATGACGATGGTGATGATTTCCCCCTCCCGGAGGGAAGTTTCCCCGACAGAACAGCTTCGCCGGAGCCCTAGATTGGTTCCGCCAAGGTTCCGCCTCGTGGCGGCGGAGTTTCATCCCGTGAGCTTGCTTATGATTTATTCCTGGACGAAAGACCTCATATAGCAGAAGATGAGCACCAGAGGGCTGCCAGGGGGGCCACGAGGTATGGGGGCGCGTCCCCCACCCTTGTGGATGGTGGGTGGCCCCCCTCTGGTACTTCCTTCGCCCAATATTTTTTATATATTCTGAAACGTGCTCCCGTGAAGTTACAGGACTTTTGGAGATGTGCAGAATAGGTCTCTAATATTTGCTCCTTTTCCAACCCAGAATTCCAGCTGCCGGCATTCTCCCTCTTCATGTAAACCTAGTAAAATAAGACATAATATGCATATGTATTGTGATATAATGTGTAATAACAGCCCATAATGCAATAGATATCGATATAAAAGCATGATGCAAAATGGACATATCAACTCCCCCAAGCTTAGACCTTGCTTGTCCTCAAGCGGAAGCCGAAATCGAAAAATATATCCGCATGTTTAGAGATAGAGGTGTCGATAAAATAAAATACGTACATGAGGGCATCATGATCATTCTTAGAATAGAAATTTATGAATCATTCACAGTACGAATGATCTCAGTCACAGTTCATGATCATATGCTGGCTAAAGTAACAATTCATTCACAGTTTCAAGTATGAATCGTAAACTTCATTGAAAACTAACAAACTATAATCTCAGTCATTGAAGCAATTGCAATTTATCATAACATCAGAAAGAGTCAATATGAGAGCTTTTCGGCAAGTCCACATACTCAACTATCATTTAGTCTTTCACAATTGCTAACACTCATGCAATATTTATGGGTATGAAGTTTTAGTCGGACACAGAGAAAGATAGGGGCTTATGGTTTTGCCTCCCAACCTTTTACCTCAAGGGTAATGTCAACAATAATAGTTCATGAAAACTCACATCCAATTAGCTATATATATCAGGATCTTTCCAACACATTGTGCTTGCTAAAGGATAAAATGTAAAAAGGAAAGGTGAAGATCACCATGACTCTTGAATGAAGTATAAGACAAGAATAAAAGATAGGCCCTTCGCAGAGGGAAGTAGAGGTTGTCATGTGCTTTTATGGTTGGATGCATGAAATCTTAATGCAAAAGAATGTCACTTATATTGCCACTTGTGATATGGACCTTTATTATGCAGTCCGTCACTTTTATTTCTTCCACATCACAAGATCGTATAAAGCTTATTTTCTCCACACTAATAAATCATACATATTTATAGAGCAATTTTTATTGCTTGCAACGATGACAACTTACTTGAAGGATCTTACTCAATCCATAGGTAGATACGGTGGACTCTCATGGCGAAACTGGGTTTAAGGATATTTGGAAGCACAAGTAGTATCTCTACTTGTTGCAAAATTTTTGGCTAGGATGAGAGGGAAAGGCAAGCTCAACATGTTGTATGATCCATGACAATATAATTTATTTCGGATATAAGAAAACATAACCCATTACCTTGTCTTCCTTGTCCAACGTCAACTCTTTAGCATGTCATATTTTAATGAGTGCTCACAATCATAAAAGATGTCCAAGATAGTATATTTATATGTGAAAACCTCTCTTTCTTTATTACTTCCTATTAATTGCAATGATGACCAAAACTATGTTTGTCAACTCTCAACAATTTTTATTCAACATACTCTTTATATGTGAAGTCATAACTCTCCATAAGATCCATATGATCTCTTTATTTCTTTTTATTCTTTCTCTTTTCTTTTATTTTTATTCCCTCAAGATCATAGCAATATAATCAAGCCCTTGACTCAACACTAATCTTTATTATATATAGCTCACGGACTCGATTACATAGAAGGATCATACAGCAAAACTCAAAACTAGATCATACTAAAACTTTGTTCTACTAGATCAAGATATTACCAAAAGGATCGAACTAAGAAAAACGGTAAAGATAAAAGTGTGATGGTGATACGATACCGGGGCACTCCCCCAAGCTTGGCAGTTGCCAAGGGGAGTGCCCATACCCATGTGTTTATGTCTCCTTCCTCGGAGGTAGTGATGATGGAGTCGTTGATGATGTAGGCTTGTCGTCCATCTTCCAAGGCATAGGCTCACCATCATAGAAGGATGATCGAGTCTCCGGGATCCTCGAATCTGCAGCCAAACTCATCCTCTTGAATCTATATTCATACTCACAGTTTTGGTTTTGCGGGTCATAGATCTGGGCTTGGAGATGCTCGATTTTCTCGTGAAGCTTGAAGATGGTCTCCCCAATGTTCGTGGCATCTTGCTTGGTGGTGTTGGTGAACTCCGTGATCATTATGTGATTGGGGTCGAGTCCACGTTCCACCATCTCCTGGCACTTGAAAACTTGTTGCACCATTGCTTCGAGTCTTGTCTCCACGCTTCCGGTCCTCCTTGGTCCCTCAACATCGCGGATGTGCAGCAACCCCTCACACATCTCTATGGTTTGAGGGTGTTGCAGCACCTCCGCGAGGTAGGGGTTGATGACCTTCTCAAAGAACTTGTCCTTGGGGACACTTGAAGACGCCATGGCGATCTAGATCTGTCAGAAAAACAACTCGAAACAAAGACAGAAGATATTTGCATGATACGGTGGTCAAAACCTTCGGGAGATTATATATTGAATTTTTACCGACCAAAAGAAGTATCGTGCAAGAAAACGGAGTCCGGAGAGCACACGAGGTGCCCATGAGGCAGGGGGCGCGCCCTCCACCCTCGTGGATGCCTCGTGTCCTTCCCGGACTACTTCTTATTTTCCTATTTTCTTAAATATTCCAAAACGGAGAAAAATTGCTACTAGAACTGTTTTGGAGTCGATTTACTTACCGTACCACATACCTCTTCCTTTTCGGAGTCTGAAATGTTCTGGAAAGTGTCCCTTATGTATTCCTCCGGGGTTACGGTTTCAATAACATTAGTTTCAACATTTATGGGATTACCTGAGATATAATGTTTGATTCTTTGATCGTTCACCACCCTTGGATTTGTGTCTTCGAAGTTGTTGATTTTTATATCACCGGAACGATAGACCTCCTAAATGACGTAAGGGCCTTCCCATTTAGAAAGGAGTTTGCCTGCAAAATATCTTAAACGAGAGTTGTATAACAATACATAATCACCTACATTAAACTCACGTTTTTCTATCCTTTTGTCATGCCATCTTTTAACTTTTTCTTTAAACAGTTGGCATTCTCATAGGCCTGGGTTCTCCATTCATCAAGTGAGCTAATGTCAAAAAGCCTCTTCTCACCGGCAAGTTTGAATCATAATTGAGCTCTTTGATGGCCCGATATGCCTTATGTTCTAGTTCAAGAGGAAAGTGACATGCTTTACCATAAACCATTTTATATGGAGACATACCCATAGGATTTTTGTATGCAGTTCTATAGGCCCATAATGCATCATCAAGTTTCTTTGACCAATTCTTTCCAGATCTATTAAAAGTCTTTTGCAAAATTAATTTAAGCTCTCTGTTACTTAGTTCTACTTGACCACTAGACTGTGGATCATATGGAGATGCAATTCTATGATTAACATCATACTTAGCAAGCATTTTACGAAAAACACCATGAATAAAATGTGAACCACCATCAGTCATTAAGTATCTAGGGACTTCAAACCTCGGAAAAATAACTTCTTTAAGCATCTTGATAGAGGTGATATGATCAGCACTACTAGTTGGAATAGCTTCTACCCACTTAGTAATGTAATCAGCAGCAACTAAAATATGTGTATACCCATTAGAGGAAGGAAACAGTCCCATATAATCAAAGCCCCAAACATCAAATGGTTTGATAACAAGTGAATAATTCATAGGCATTTCTTGACATCTACTAATATTACCAATTCTTTGACATTCATCACAAGACAAGACAAACTTATGGGCATCTCTGAAGAGAGTAGGCCAATAAAAACCGGATTGCAATACCTTATGTGCAGTTCTATCTCCAGCATGGTGTCCTCCATAAGCCTCGGAGTGACACTTGCGTAGGATCTCTTCATGTTCATGCTCAGGTACACAACGTCTAATAATACCATCTACTCCTTCTTTATAAAGGTGTGGGTCACCCCAAAAGTAATGTCTTAAATGATAGAAGAACCTTTTCTTTTGTTGGTATGTGAAACTAGGTGGTATAAATTTAGCAACAATATAATTAGCATAATCAGCATACCATGGAGCAGTATGAGAAGCATTTATGACAGCTAATTGTTCATCAGGAAAGCTATCATCAATAGGTAGTGGGTCATCAAGAACATTATCTAACCTATACAAGTTGTCTGCAACGGGGTTCTCAGCTCCCTTTCTATCAATAATATGCAAATCAAATTCTTGTAACAAGAGAACCCATCTAATAAGTCTAGGTTTAGCATCTCTCTTTTCCATAAGATATTTAATACCAGCATGATCAGTGTGAACAATTACTTTAGAATCAACGATATAAGGTCTGAACTTATCACAAGCAAATACAACTGCTAAAAATTCTTTTTCAGTAGTAGCATAATTACTTTGGGAACTGTCTAGAGTTTTACTAGCATACTGGATAACATTTAATTTCCTATCAACTCTTTTTCCTAGAACAACATCTATAGCATAATCACTAGCATCACACATAATTGCAAATGATAAATTCCAATCAGGGGGCTAAACAATAGGTGCAAAAATCAAAGCTTTATTAAGTATTTCAAATGCTTCTACACAATCATCATCAAAAACAAAAGGAACATCTTTTTGTAAAAGATTAGTCAGAGGCCTGGAAATTTTTGAGAAGTCTTTAATGTACCTCCTCTAAAAACCGGCATGACCAAGGAAGCATCTTATACCTTTAATGTCCTTAGGACACGGCAACTTTTCAATAGCATCAACTTTAGCTTTATCAACTTCAATACCTCTTTCAGAAATTTTATGCCCCAAGACAATACCTTCATTAACCATAAAGTGGCACTTCTCCCAATTCAAGACAAGATCAGTTTCTTCACATCTCTGCAAAACTCGATCAAGGCTGCTTATGCAATCATCAAAAGAAGTTCCATAAACAAAAAAATCATCCATGAATACCTCAACAATCTTTTCACAAAAGTCAGAGAATATAGCAGTCATACATCTTTGAAAGGTAGCAGGTGCATTACATAACCCAAAAGGCATACGTCTATAAGCAAAGGTGCCGAAAGGACAAGTAAAAGTGGTCTTTTCTTGATCCTCTTTTGACATATCTATTTGAGAGAAACCAGAATAACCATCTAGAAAGCAAAAATATGTATGTTTGGATAATCTTTCTAGCATTTGATCAATAAAAGGTAAAGGGTAATGATCCTTTTTAGTAGCTTTATTTAATTTGCACAAATCAATTACCATTCTATAACCTGTAAAAATTCTTTGTGGGATCAATTCATCTTTATCATTAGGAACAACAGTAATACCTCCCTTCTTAAGGACACAATGGACAGGACTTACCCACTAACTATCAGCAATGGGATAAATTATACCTGCCTCCACAAGCTTTAGTATTTCTTTTCTTACCACCTCTTTCATCTTAGGATTTAACCGTCGTTGGTGATCAACAACCGGTTTTGCATCTTTCTCCAATTTTATTTTGTGCTGGCATAGAGTGGGACTAATGCCCTTAAGATCATCAAGAGTATATCCAATAGCAGCACGGTGCTTCTTCAGAGTTTTCAATAATTCTTTTTCTTCATGCTCTGAAAGGTTAGCACTAATAATAATAGGATATTTTTCTCATCAAGGTAAGCATATTTAAGAGTATCTGGCAAAGGTTTACGCTCAAACACGGGATCACCCTTGGGTGGAGGAGGATCCCCTAGAATTTCAACAGGCAAGTTGTGTTTCAAAATAGGTCCCGGTTTAAAGAATACTTCATCTATTTTCCTTCTTTCATTCATAAACATATCATTTTCATGGTCGAGCAAATATTATTCTAAAGGATCATTAGGAGGCATGGCAATAGAAGCAAGACCAATAATTTCATCTTTACTAAGCAATTCTTTATCATGGGGTTGTCTATGAAATTTAGCAAAATTAAACTCATGAGACATATCCCCCAAACCAATAGTAACAACATCCTTTTTGCAGTCTATCTTAGCATTAACAGTATTCAAGAAGGGTCTACCAAATATAATGGGACAAAAGTTATCTTGTGGGGAACCAAGAACAAGAAAATCAGAAGGATATTTGACTTTCCCACACAAGACTTCAACATCTCTAACAATCCCAACTGGTGAAATAGTGTCTCTATTGGCCAGCTTAATTGTAACATCAATTTCCTCTATCTCAGCACGTGCAATATCATGCATAATTTATTTATATAAGGAATGAGGTATTGCACTTGCACTAGCACCCATATCACATAAGCCATGATATCAATGATCTCCTATTTTAACAGAAATAACAGGCATGCCTACAACAGGTCTACGTTTATTTTTAGTATCGGGTCTAGCAATTCTAGCAGCTTCATCATAGAAGTAAATAACATGCACATCAATATTATTGGCCAAGAGATTTTTAACCATATCAATACTAGGTTCAACTTTAATTTTCTCAGAGGGTGTAGGAGTTCTAGTATTACTCTTACGAACCACAGTTGAAGCTTTAGCAAGAAAGGTGGTTTCTCAATATAAGCAATAGGAACAACAGGATCAACATTATAAGTGATAGTTTTTTCTTCAACTTTAATAGGTGCAACTACTTTTACTTCAACGGGAGGATTATATTTAAACCACTTCTCCTTAGGGAGATCAACATGAGTAGCAAAGGATTCACAGAAAGAAGCTACTATCTCAGAGTCAAGTCCGTATTTGGTGCTAAATTCATGAAAGGCATCGGTGTCCATAAAAGATTTAACACAATCAAACTTTGGGGTTATACCTTACTCCTTACCTTTGTCGAGATCCCAATCTTCAAAGTTGTGTTTAATTCTCTCCACTAAATCCCATTTGAATTCAATAGTCTTCATCATAAAAGAACCAGTACAAGAAGTATCGAGCATGGAGCGATTATTGAGAGAAAGCCGAGCATAAAAATTTTGAATAATAATTTCTCTTGAGAGCTCATGATTGGGGCATGAATATAACATTGACTTAAGCCTCCCTCAAGCTTGAGCGATGCTTTCTCCTTCGCGAGGCCAAAAATTATATATATAATTATGATCACGATGAACAAGATGCATAGGATAAAACTTCTGATGAAATTCCAATTTCAATCGGTTGTAGTTCCATGATCCCATATCATCACATAGCCTAAACCATGTCAATGCCTTTCCCTTCAAAGATAAAGGGAAGACCTTCTTCTTGATAACATCCTCAGGCATACCTGCAAGCTTAAATAATCCACAAACTTCATCCACATAGATTAGGTGCAAATCGGGATGTAATGTTCCATCACCTGTGAAAGGATTAGCTAGCAGTTTCTCTATCATACCCGAAGGAATTTCAAAGTAAAAAATTTCAGTAGGTTCAGTAGGTTGAGGAGCAACTCTTTGCTCTACTGGTCGGGGTGAAGATACCCCGAACAAGCCCCTCAAAGGATTATGTTCCATAGTAACAAGTGACAGTAAATTTCAGCACACTATATAAATTTTTCCTTACCAAATTCCACCTACCAAAGGCGCTTCACTCCCCGGCAACGGCGCCAGAAAAGAGTCTTGATGACCCACAAGTATAGGGGATCTATCGTAGTCCTTTCGATAAGTAAGAGTGTTGAACCCAACGAGGAGCAGAAGGAAATGATAAACAGTTTTCAGTAAGGTATTCTCTGCAAGCACTAAAATTATCGGTAATAGATAGTTTTGTGATAAGGTAATTTGTAACGGGTAACAAGTAATAAAAGTAAATAAGGTGCAGAAAGATGGCCCAATCCTTTTTGTAGCAAAGGACAAGCCTGAACAAACTCTTATATAAAGGAAAGCGCTTGCGAGGACACATGGGAATTATCGTCAAGCTAGTTTTCATCACGTTCATATGATTCGCGTTCGGTACTTTGATAATTTGATATGTGGGTGGAGCGGTGCTTGGGTACTGCCCTTCCTTGGACAAGCATCCCACTTATGATTAACCCCTCTTGCAAGCATCCGCAACTATAAAAGAAGTATTAAGGTAAACCTAACCATAGCATGAAACATATGGATCCAAATCAGCCCCTTATGAAGCAACTCATAAACTAGGGTTTAAGCTTCTGTCACTCTAGCAACCCATCATCTACTTATTATTTTCCAATGCCGTCCCCTAGTCCCAAACAATGGTGAAGTGTCATGTAGTCGATGTTCACATGACACCACTAGAGGAAAGACAACATACATCTCATCAAAATATTGAACGGATACCAAATTCACATGACTACTTATAGCAAGACTTCTCCCATGTCCTCAGGAACAAATGTAACTACTCACAAATCATATTCATGTTCATAATTAGAGGGGTAGTAATATGCATAAAGGATCTGAACATATGATCTTCCACCAAGTAAACCAACTAGCATCAACTACAAGGAGTAATCAACACTACTAGCAACCCACAAGTACCAATCTGAGGTTTTGAGACAAAGATTGGATACAAGAGATGAACTAGGGTTCTGAGATGAGATGGTGCTCGTGAAGATGTTGATGGAGATTGACCCCCTCCCGATGAGAGGATCGATGGTGATGATGATGGTGATGATTTTCCCTTCCAGAGGGAAGTTTCCTCGGCAAAACAGCTCCGCCGGAGCCCTAGATTGGTTCCGCCAAGGTTCCACCTTGTGGCGGCGGAGTTTCGTCCCGTGAGCTAGCTTATGATTTTTTTTCCTGGACGAAAGGCCTCATATTGCAGAAGATGGGCACCAAAGGTCTGCCAGGGGGCCCACGAGGCAGGGGGCGCACCCAGGGGGTAGGGCGTGCCCCCACCCTCGTGGATGGTGGGTGGCCCCCCTCTGGTACTTCCTTCACCCAATATTTTTTATATATTCTGAAACGTGCTCCCGTGAAGTTTCAGGACTTTTGGACATGTGCAGAATAGGTCTCTAATATTTGCTCCTTTTCCATCCTAGAATTCCAGCTGCCGACATTCTCCCTCTTCATGTAAACCTAGTAAAATAAGAGAGAATAGGCATAAGTATTGTGATATAATGTGTGATAACAACCCATAATGCAATCAATATCGATATAAAAGCATGATGCAAAATGGACGTATCAGGTCACTCGTGAGAAGGGCTTGGTAGGCTGCAGCTGATCATATGGCACTTGGAGGTGGTCGAATGTCTCGACGAACAGGACGTTGAGCCCTGCACCGTCGTCGATGAGGGTCTAGGTGACTTGGACATTGTTGACGATGGGTGAACAAAGCATCGGAAGGGCACCAGCAATTGATGCACACTTGAGGTGGTTTGACGAGCTGAAGGTAATGGAACACTTGGACCACCTGAGCGGGCGCGTGGCCTCGAGCCTGGGGAGAGCCGTGTTCACCTCGCGGGGGAACTACTTGAAGATGCGCTGGGAGGCTGGGGCCTGGGCGCCGCCCAGGATGCAGGTGATGGCGCGCGGCTCTTGGAAGCCCCCAGCCCCCTCATCTTGATGATGGTCGTCGTTCCTCCTTGGTGGTGGTGGCGGCGGAGGGAGGCCAGCCTTGCCCTGAGGTCGGTCCTCACAAGGCTGGTTCCTCCAGGTGCCCTTGCGAGGCTGGTCCTACCAGTGGTCCTCATGAGGTTGGTCACGCCACTCCTGGCGAGGGCCTCAGTCGTCCCAACGTCCTCCACTTTGTCCTCCTCCTCGGTTGTAGCCTCGTTCATTGTGCTTGGGGCGTCGACCGAAACACCCATCATGGATGGCCCTGAGCTCTTGACAGTCATTGGTGTTGTGGCTGTGCATGTTGTGGAAGGCACAGAACAGACGGCTGCCCTTCGAAGACTCCGGGTCATCGACCACGCTTCATCTCTGGCTCGGCCGCAAGCACGGCCGCTCCCTTACGCTTCACATCCTTGGCCTTGGCCTTCTTATCTTCTAGGTCGGTAGCAGGGAGTTCGAGGAGGGAGAGACGCCTCTCCTCAGCTCTTGCGCACTTAGTTGCCATGTTGGACATCTCTAGAGCCGTGCATAGATATTCATGGATGGCGAGCTCCTCCTTCATCTTGACGTTGCGAATGCCGTTGGAGAACGCGGAGATGATGGCCTCGTCCATCACCTTGGGGATCTTGAGGCGAACGCTGTTGAAGCGCTGGATGTATTTCTGCAGGGTTTCCCCTGGCTGCTGCTTGATGCGCCGCAGGTCTCCCACGGCCGGGGGGCGGTCGCGAGTGCCCTGGAAGTTGGCGACGAAGCGCTCGCGCATCTTTCCCCAGGAGAAGATCGACCCCGTGGGCAGGTTAAGGAGCCACGAGCACGCGCCATCCTTGAGGGCCATGGGAAACAAGTTCTCCATGACCTTTCCGTCGCAGCTGACCGCCTCGATGCTTAGCTGGTAGAGCTGCAACAACTCGGAGGGTCGGGGGTGCCGTCGTAGCGCGGAGGCAGGTCTGGCTTGAACTTGCCGGGCCAGACGATGCTACGCAGCTCAGGAGTAAATGCGCGGCAGCCTACTGTAGTCATTGGAGCCCATCGCGGGGGAGGAGCCTGGTCTTGGTATCTGCACGCCGCCACCGCGGGCGGTGCACGGTCTTGACGCGGTGGTGCTAGGAGCGTAGGAGCGTTATCTTGTCGTGGCCGAGGGACTTCTTGGCAGCTTCCTTTTCCATGCGCAAGTTGCCTAACCATCTTGTAGGGCCTCCGCAGCCATCAAGAATCAAGACCAGGCGCAACCCACCTTGAGGTAGGGCCTCGTGAGTCCCGCATTGGCTCACGAGTGCCTAGACACACCTCGTCTAACCCTACCGTGCAAGCCACGTTTCAGGGCGGGGCTGTGCATGCCCCGGGGGCTTCACGCAGAGGGAGCCCTCGCCCACGCACCAGTGGAAGCACCATGCTCCATGCTGGCAGTCGACACTATCGAGGAGCGGCTATGCCCATGCAAGTGCCGAAGCGCTATGCTCCGCGCTGGTGATAAACAACTGAGAGTGGCCCCATGGCCGCATCAACCTTAGGGAGCCACACGGCTCAGTGTCCAGCCTCGTCGCAATACTTCCCCCTCGGGAGAGTCGCGTGAGGGAGCTGGGCAACGGGGCTGCACTCAGGTCACGCCTGGTGCACGCCACCCTGCCAGGTCCCTCGGACCTGGCCGTCATGCGTCCCGCCCGAGCGGGACCTTGGCGAGGAAAGGTATGGAGGTCCGTTTGCGCGTCAGGGGGGACTCCTGAGCATCGTGAATCATGAGCCTAACTAGACACATAGCCCCTCACCCCTTGGTCTCGTCCTGGCGGTCCGGACGACCCAACGGCAGCTGAGGTATGCGCGGGGCTGGGCCCTGCCTATGTAGAACACCAAGGCCCATGCTTCCTTTCCGAAGACTGTTTGAACGTCAAAGGGGACTCCTGAGCATCGCGACTCAGGAGCCTAACTGGTCATGTAGCCCCTCACCCCTTGGTCTCGTCCTTGCGATCTGGACGACCCAATGTCGGCTGAGGCATGCGTGGGACCGGGCCTTGTCAACGTAGAACATCAAGAAACGGTAAGGAAATCAGATAATCCTAATTATTACAAGACATATTGTTCTTCAAACACCAAACAGATGTTTTGACGCCTCCACGAGGCACGTTGTATGTTGAAGGTAAAGTAAAAACGGGAATGAGCACCATCGTTCACCAACAAGCCTCCTCTTCAGCCTTGGGCGCCGTCGTCAGGAAGCTCCCTCCTGTCGGTAGCGTCGCCATCGCCCGTGTCGTCGGCCTTGGTTGCGGGACTGGCGGCACCGCCGTCCGGAGGCGCAGGGTCGATGGCAAGGAACTTCTTCAACAAGGCATCCACTTGTCCCTTCACGGCTTCGGCAGCAGCCGCGCATCCCTCTTCATCCAGAGGCTGGAGCAGGACACCAAGGTCAGCATTGGGATCGCGAAGGTGAAGGTGGCTGAGGACACGCGTCAGGGCCGACGAGGAGAGCACCCGCGCTTCCCCCTCCACCATGGGGCCAATTCTGTTGACAACGCCCTCGAGTGCCATGACAAGCTGGGGAAGTAGCTGGGCGGGGCCTTCGTCGTCAGTCG
Organism: Triticum aestivum; assembly: GCF_018294505.1. Lineage (NCBI taxonomy): Eukaryota > Viridiplantae > Streptophyta > Magnoliopsida > Poales > Poaceae > Triticum > Triticum aestivum. The sequence goes on from NC_057806.1 coordinate 273,651,223, forward strand.
CCAACGGCTTCTCCAGGCCCTTCTCATAGAGCTCCTGCAGTGCCTCACGAGACCTCTCCTCAAGAGATTTGAAGGCCGCACGATCTTTAGCAAGAACCTTCGCCTTGGCTTCCAGTAGGACCTTCTCCGCCTCCAGCTTTCCAGACAGTCGCGTTCCACGGCCTGCGCCTGCCGCTCTAGCTCGGCATCACGGCCGGTGACCGCCTCTTCTCGAGCCTTCAGCTTCTCCTCCCGTGCCTCGTGCTGGCGAGTCGCCGCAGCGCGCTCCTTGCGCAGGTGCTCCAGCTTGCCCTCCGCCTCCCAACAACGTTCCATGGTGGCCTCGGCATCCTTCAACGCCGCCTCGCGGGCAACCGCGGCCAGGTCGGCGGCCACTTACCCTCCTCGGAAGTTGCCTCGGCCTGACCCCAGGCCGCCCTCACGGACGCGTCAGATCGTAGCCACCCCGCGATCAACTCCAGGAGCCCTGACGCCAAGCAATGTTCGGTGCCCTGAAGATCGCCCCGAAGCTGGGTCGGTATGGAAATAGCCTCCTCCATAGCGCCACGCGAAGCAAAAGGATCATGGCCCTGCGGCACGATGGGATGAGGAGAAGACAGCGTCGCTGTTGGTGTCAAAACCGGCAGATCTCGGGTAGAGGGTCCCGAACTGGGCATCTAAGGATCGATGGTAACAGGAGACAGGGGACACAATATTTACCCAAGTTTGGGCCCTCTTGATGGAGGTAATACCCTACGTCCTGCTTGATTGACTTTGATGAGTATAGGGGTTACAAGAGTTGATCTACCACGAGATCATAATGGCTAAACCCTAGATGTCTAGCCTATATGATTATGATTGTGATTGCCTCTACGGACTAAACCCTCCAGTTTATATAGACACTGGAGGGGACTAGGGTTTGTACAGAGTGGGTTCACAGAGAAGGAATCTTCATATACGTACGCCAAGCTTGTCTTCCACGCCAAGGAGAGTCCCATACGGACACGGTGGGGAGTCTTCCGTCTTGTATCTCCACGGCCCACTAGTCCGGCCCATATCACATAGCCCGGACGCCCGAGGAGCCCATAATCCTAGACTCCCTCAGTAGCCCCTGAACCAGTCTTCAATGACGATGTGTCCGGCGTGCAGATTGTCTTCAGCATTGCAAGGCGGGTTCCTCCTCCGAACACTTCAAAGCAGTTGATTGTCAGTACTATCTCTGGCTCTGTACAAAATTCATACCTCTGAATTACAAGGGCAAAATACAGATAAGTTCTGTCTTCTGAAGATTTCACTGGTGAGACGTTATGTCCGACCACTTTATTATTTCAAACCGTTTTTCGGCCTCCCGTTTCGTGTTTCGAGATGCAACCACCAATGACACGTCTTGTCAAAGTAGAGATTGTGCCCCCTTATTACGGTATTCTTCATCAATACGGGTTTGGGAAACCCAACCGTGCCATTTTGCATGACCCCTTGGAAATAGGCGAGCTTTAAGGCTCGTGGGGGACGCATGATATTCACTTCCTTTATAAGGAGATAAGATTCCCAGTTTTTACCCCACACCTTCCCCTTCCTCAACCCATCCGCCCTCAAGCTCCAGCGCCCAAGCTTTATCCTCTCCATCCCCAGAAAGTACTCCAACCATCTCCGGATCCGGAGCATGGGGAAAGTGGATGGCTTCCCCCATCATGGAGAAAAACATCAAGGAACTCCCGAAAGCGGGGTACCTGGCCAAGGAGGTCGCCCACTGGCTTCCAGCTAAAAAGCAGATCATCCCCACTCCAAAGCCTGGCGAGAGGGTAGTGTTTATCCCTCATTTTCTTCGCGGACTGGGGTTTCCCCTTCATCCTTTCATTCACGGCCTCATGTTTTACTACGGTCTAGATTTCCATGATCTAGCCCCAAATTCTTTCCTCAACATTTCGGCGTTTATCGTCGTATGCGAGGCATTCCTCTGCATTTCCCCCCACTTCGGCCTATGGCTCAAGGTTTTCAATGTGAAGCCGAAAGTGGTGGATGGCCAGCACACGGATTGCGGTGGCGCTATGGTGAGCAAATTGCCCAATGTCACTTGGCCCCAGGGCACCTTCGTGGAGACCGTGAAGGGATGGCAGCATGGGTGGTTCTATGTCACAGAGCCCCGTGACTCCACATGGGTTGCTCCTGCGGAGTTCAAGTCTGGACCCCCAATGTGGATGGCATCCTAGCTCAACAAGGGCCTGGACTGGGCATCATCTGACGAGGTAATGGTGTTGCAAAAGCGAATCAAGAGCATGGTAGATAAAAACACCAGCCTCGCCAGCGTGATCCAGGTGATGATTTTCCGCCGGATTCTCCCCTGTGAGGCGCATCAAGAGCCCATGTGGAAGTTCAACCCGGCTGGTCCCCGGACCCTGTGGTAGTTCTTCGGCACGAAGGACGAAGACATGTGGAAGCTACACCTCAAGACCCAGAAGTCATGGTTGGAGACAACTGAAGACCTTGGCTATGACAACACCCACGCTGCGACCCCCGTAAGTTCTTTGATAACCTTACTTTGCGAGTCAAAGGAGCACACTAAACTCTCTATTTACTTTTGCAGGGCTGGACGAAGAAAGCGGACTGGATTCACTATCCGGCTCCGTTGCCCGAGGACCCAGCTATTCCTCTATTAACGAGGATGCTGGTCCCGGCGCCGTACCAGGCACCAGAAAAGAAAACCAAGGAGAAGGGCAAGGAGGCCAAGAGTGGCCTCCGCCGTAAGGGTGCTTTGGATGTAGCGTCCGAGGACATCGGAACCCTCTCCTCCCCTGATGAAGAGGAAGAGGAGGAGGAAGAGAGCAACTCCCCCCCTAAGGGGGTGAAGAAGAAAAGGGCAGCCTCCGTCGATCTAGAGGCGGAGGCGTCCAAGAAAGGGATGACGTCCCTTACGGATGACTCTGAATCAGATGCCACGAGTGGCACCCCAGGACGAAGCCCATGGCCGGATCGTAAGTACTCAAAGGTATATATATATAATGTTAGGATTTTCTGGCTTATAGTTGTAATGCATTTAAATTGTATGATGCAGCTCGGTTAAGGTCCTCCCCCAATGATCCTCCTCTTCCGGGATTTGCTGGGTCCGAACATGATGGTGAGCAAATTGCCTCCACCAGCTTCCTCCCCCCTGCCGTGGATAACACCGAGGTGTCATCCCAAAGGACCCTTCCGAAACAGGGAGAGGTGCCGGAGGCTGCCAAGACGGTGCCGAAGGGTGACACCTCGGTTGTCGAGAACATGGGGGAACCGACCCCCATGGAGACTGGAGGCGGGGGGCCATGTCTAGTTTGGCCCCAACCAAATGTCATTCCAGAAACCCACACGGTTCTGGAGACAGAGGAGCAACCCTCTTTACCAGAAGGGGGCGCGCCTACTACACCAGCGACCTCTGTCAATGCGGAGGCACCGGACACTTTGGTGAGAGCGCTTCAAAGCGCCACCATTGTGGAAGAACATCGTACCCCTATGGGTACAGTGATTGAAAAGGTTCAGTCCATGCAAAGCGGACTGAGAGAGCCCTATACTAGCCTTTTAAGAGGCTTTTAAAAGGCCCAGTCGTCGGCTTCAGCCCCCACGTAGGTAGTACGGGGGTGTTCGGGATAACACTTAAACACACTTGACCCAACGTACTGGTCCGTGAAGGAGATGTTAGTGCGGCGAACCAGGCAATCGGACTATGCGGCTTTATCGCCCTCACTTAGCCATAGGACTTTTATAATGGGAGTGCGGGTGCAGCACCTAGTATTGTTCGATTATCCGAACTTGGGTGTTGTGAATGCCCGGTCGGGCGGAGGCCAGCCTATCGCATAATGCGGAAAAAATCGCAAGAGATTTATACTTAGTCACCGAATAGCTGACCAGCTCTCACTGCATCATGACATTCAGTTTTCGGCTTTCTCTACTGAGGTGTTTGTCCGGGTGAACCAGAAACACAATTGCAGTAGTTCTCTCTTTACTATCCTAGCCGATCAGACGGAACGTAAGGTAGCAAGCACAAGAGCTGGGCAACCCAACTATTGACCAAAGACATGATTCGGAGCCAATGCATATAATGCTATATTCGGGACGCCGAATTGCACTCTGAAAGTGTTCAGACTTTATTTCAGTATTAAAAGGTGTACGCGGCTTAATAAAGCCCCTGGCAATTTAGGTCATACCAAGGTGTACATGACAATCAGACAAAAACAGGGAAACCTATGTTAAGAGATAAGCCAACGCCACATAGGTTTGGGCTAAAAAACTGTTTCCATTGTATTCTGATTGTACGTCGGAATGTATTGATACAAATAGTGCAATAAGCAACAAGGCTACTTTACATGCCAAACACAAGGGGAAGTTGTGCATGCGTCTTGAAAGCGGGCGAGGTGATCTTTAAGGATCCTTTAGGTACTCTGGCACGCGTTTATGCTTCTTTCCTCCTTGGTATATTGTCCACCGGTGTTTTCATAGTAGGCCACGGAAAGAGGCCTTGGTACCATCGAAAGGGTGGTGTGGTTTGAGGGAACCTGGGAGAATAAAAAGAAAAGAAAAAGGGAAGTGTGAGCGTCCTGATAGGGTTTAGCCGCATTGCAGACATTGTCCTTATTATACCTCCATCCTTTCCCATGGTATTTTTAGTGCGTAATTATGTACGCATGGTACATATGCCACAATTTGGTAGGGGATGAGATGGAGGCCGAATTGCTAATCGAGCTCCTGACGAGCTGCACTGTCGTACAGTGGGGTAGTCCGGACTAGTTTGACAGTGTCCGAGGACTTGGCCGCCGACATAATAGTTGGCTTGATGAGACTGCCCTGTACTTCCGTTGCCAGGGCCACGGTGTGCTCTCAGTGCGGAGGGAGCGTTCCATGTTTCCATTTACTATTATAACTCCGTGTGGTCCGGGCATCTTGAGTTTGAGATAGGCGTAGTGCGGGATTGCACTGAAACGGGTGAACACGGTTCGTCCGAGCAGTGCATGGTAGCTGATAGATCCATTTTGTATCATGCTTTTATATCGATATTTATTGCATTATGGGCTGTTATTACACATTATGTCACAATACTTATGTCTATTCTCTCTTATTTTACAAGGTTTACATAAAGAAGGAGAATGCCGGCAGCTGGGATTCTGGGCTGGAAAAGGAGCAAATATTAGAGACCTAGTCTGCACAGCTCCAAAAGTCCTGAAACTTCACGAAAGTCATTTTCAGAATATACAAAAAATACTGAGCGCAAGAAGTTCCGGAGGGGGGCCACACCCTGCCCACGAGGGTGGGGGCGCGCTCTACCCCCTGGGCGCGCCCCCTGCCTCGTGGGCCCCCTGGTGGCCCTCCGATGCCCATCTTCTGCTATATGGACTCTTTCATCGAGGAAAAAAATCATAAGCTAGATTTCGGGACGAGACTCCGCCGCCACGAGGCTGAACCAATCTAGGGCTCTAGCGGAGCTATTCTGCCGGGGACACTTCCCTCCGGGAGGGGGAAATCATCGCCATCGTCATCACCAATGATCCTCTCATCGGGAGGGGGTCAATCTCCATCAACATCTTCACCAGCACCATCTCCTCTCAAACCCTAGTTCATCTCTTGTATCCAATTCTTGCCTCTAAGCCTGGGATTGGTACATGTGGGTTGCTAGTAGTGTTAATTACTCCTTGTAGTTGATGCTAGTTGGTTTATTTGGTGGAAGATCATATGTTCAAATCATATATGCATATTAATACCCCTCTGATTATGAACATGAATATGCTTTGTCAGTAGTTACGTTTGTTCCTAAGGATATGGGAGAAGTCTTGCTATTAGTAGTCATGTGAATTTGGTATTCGTTCGATATTTTGATGAGATGTATGTTGTCTCTCCTCTAGTGGTGTTATGTGAACGTCGACTACATGACACTTCACCATTATTTGGGCCTAGAGGAAGGCATTGGGAAGTAATAAGTAGATGATGGGTTGCTAGAGTGACAGAAGCTTAAACCCTAGTTTATGCGTTGCTTCGTAAGGGGCTGATTTGGATCCATATGTTTCATGCTATGGTTAGGTTTACCTTAATACTTTTGTTGTAGTTGCGGATGCTTGCAATAGAGGTTAATCATAAGTGGGATGCTTGTCCAAGTAAGGACAGTACCCAAGCACCGGTCCACCCACATACCAAATTATCAAAGTACCGAACGCGAATCATATGAACGTGATGAAAACTAGCTTGACGATAATTCCCATGTGTCCTCGGGAGCGCTTTTCTCTATATAAGAATTTGTCCAGGCTTGTCCTTTGCTACAAAAAGGATTGGGCCACCTTGCTGCACTTTATTTACTTTTGTTACTTGTTGCTCGTTACCAATTATCTTATCACAAAACTATCTGTTACCTATAATTTCAGTGCTTGCAGAGAATACCTTGCTGAAAACCGCTTATCATTTCCTTCTGCTCCTCGTTGGGTTCGACACTCTTACTTATCGAAAGGACTACGATAGATCCCCTATACTTGTGGGTCATCAAGACTCTTTTCTGGCGCCGTTGCCGGGGAGTGAAGCGCCTTTGGTAGGTGGAATTTGGTAAGGAAAAATTTATATAGTGTGCTGAAATTTACTGTCACTTGTTACTATGGAAAGTAATCCTCTGAGGGGCTTGTTCGGGGTATCTTCACCCCGACCAGTAGAGCAAAGAGTTGCTCCTCAACCTATTGAACCTACTGAAAATGAAAATGTCTACTTTGAGATTCCTTCGGGTATGATAGAAAAACTGCTAGCTAATCCTTTTGCAGGAGACGGAACAATGCATCCTGATGAGCACCTAATATATGTGGATGAAGTTTGTGGATTATTTAAGCTTGCAGGTGTGCCCGATGATGTTATTAAGAAGAAGGTCTTCCCTTTATCTTTGAAGGGAGATGCATTGACATGGTATAGGCTATGTGATGATATGGGATCATGGAACTACAAACGATTGAAATTGGAATTTCATCAGAAGTTTTATCCTATGCATCTTGTTCATCGTGATCGCAATTATATATATAATTTTTGGCCTCGCGAAGGAGAAAGCATCGCTCAAGCTTGGGGAGGCTTAAATCAATGTTATATTCATGCCCCAATCATGAGCTTCCAAGAGAAATAATTATTCAAAATTTATATGCTCGGCTTTCTGATAACAATCGCACCATGCTCGATACTTCTTGTGCTGGCTCTTTTATGATGAAGACTATTGAATTCAAATGGGATTTATTGGAAAGAATTAAATGCAACTCTGAAGATTGGGACCTCGACGAAGGTAAGAAGTCAGGTATGACACCTAAGTTTGATTGTGTTAAATCTTTTATGGATACCGATGTTTTCCGTAAATTTAGCACTAAATATGGACTTGACTCTGAAATAGTAGCTTCTTTCTGTGAATCTTTTGCTACTCATGTTGATCTCCCTAGGGAGAAGTGGTTTAAATATCATCCTCCCATAGAAGTAAAAGTAGCTGCACCTATTAAAGTTGAAGAAAAGACTGTCACTTATAATGATCCTATTGTTCCTACTGCTTATGTTGAGAAACCACCTTTTCCTGTTAGGATAAAAGATCATGCTAAAGCTTCAACTGTGGTTCGTAAAAGCAATATTAGAACCTATACACCTCCTGAGCAAATTAAAGTTGAACCTAATATTGCTATTGTTAAAGATCTCTTGTCTGATAATATTGATGGGCATGTTATTCATTTCTGTGATGAGACTGCTAGAATTGCTAAACCTTGTGCTAAAGATAAACATAGACCCGTGGTAGGCATGCCTGTTATTTCTGTTAAAATAGGAGATCATTGTTATCATGGCTTATGTGATATGGGTGCCAGTGCTAGTGCTATACCTCATGACTTATACAAAGAAATTATGCATGATATTGCACCTGCTGAGATAGAAGATATTGATGTTACCATTAAGCTTGCCAATAGAGATACCATATCACCCATTGGAATTGTTAGAGATGTTGAAGTCTTGTGTGGGAAAACTAAATATCCTGCTGATTTTCTTGTTCTTGGTTCCCCACAAGATAGCTTTTGTCCCATTATATTTGGTAGACCCTTCTTGAACACAGTTAATGCTAAGATAGATTGCGAAAAGGATGTTGTTACTATTGGTTTAGGTGATATGTCTCATGAATTTAATTTCTCTAAATTTCGTAGACAACACCGTGAAGAGGAATTGCCTAGTAAAGATGAAATTATTGGTCTTGCTTCTATTGCCGTGCCTCCTAGTGATCCTTTAGAACAGTATTTGCTAGACCATGAAAATGATATGTTTATGAATGAAAGAAGGGAAATAGATGAAGTATTCTTTAAACAGGAACCCATCCTGAAACACAATTTGCCTGTCGAAATCCTAGGGGATCCTCCTCCACCCAAGGGTGATCCCGTGTTTGAGCTCAAACCGTTACCTGATACTCTTAAATATGCTTATCTTGATGAGAAAAAGATATATCCTGTTATTATTAGTGCTAACCTTTCAGAGCATGAAGAAGAGAGATTATTGAAAACTCTGAAGAAGCACCGTGCTGCTATTGGATATACTCTCGATGATCTTAAGGGCATTAGTCCCACACTATGTCAACACAAAATAAATTTGGAGAAAGATGCCAAACCAGTTCGTGATCACCAACGACGGCTGAATCCTAAGATGAAAGAAGTGGTAAGAAAGGAAATACTAAAGCTCCTTGAGGCAGGTATAATTTATCCCGTTGCTGATAGTCAGTGGGTAAGTCCTGTCCATTGTGTCCCTAAAAAGGGAGGTATTACTGTCGTTCCTAATGATAAAGATGAATTGATTCCGCAAAGAATTATTACAGGTTATAGGATGGTAATTGATTTCCGCAAATTAAATAAGGCTACTAAAAAAGATCATTACCCCTTACCTTTTATTGATCAAATGCTAGAAAGATTATCCAAACATACACATTTTTGCTTTCTAGATGGTTATTCTGGTTTCTCTCAAATACCTGTGTCAGCTGATGATCAATCTAAGACCACTTTTACTTGCCCGTTCGGTACTTTTGCTTATAGACGTATGCCTTTTGGTTTATGTAATGCACCTGCCACCTTCCAAAGATGCATGATGGCTATATTCTCTGACTTTTTTGAAAAGATTTGTGAGGTTTTCATGGACGATTTCTCCGTCTATGGATCCTCTTTTGATGATTGCTTAAGCAACCTTGATCGAGTTTTGCAGAGATGTGAAGAAACTAACCTTGTCTTGAATTGGGAGAAGTGCCACTTTATGGTTAATGAAGGTATTGTCTTGGGGCATAAAGTTTCTGAAAGAGGTATTGAAGTTGATAAAGCTAAGGTTGATGCTATTGAAAAGATGCCATGTCCCAAGGACATCAAAGGTATAAGAAGTTTCCTTGGTCATGCCGGTTTTTATAGGAGGTTCATTAAGGACTTCTCAAAAATTTCTCGGCCTCTGACTAATTTATTACAAAAAGATATACCATTTGTTTTTATGATGATTGCGTAGAAGCATTTGAAATACTTAAGAAAGCATTGATCTCTGCACCTATTGTTCAGCCACCTGATTGGAATTTACCCTTTGAAATTATGTGTGATGCTAGTGACTATGCTGTAGGTGCTATTCTAGGGCAAAGAGTTGATAAGAAATTAAATGTTATTCAATATGCTAGTAAAACTCTAGACAATGCTCAGAGAAATTATGCTACTACTGAAAAAGAATTTTGGCAGTTGTATTCGCTTGTGATAAGTTCAGACCTTATATTGTTGATTCTAAAGTAACTATTCACATGGATCATGCTGCTATTAAATATCTTATGGAAAAGAAAGATGCTAAACCTAGACTTATTAGATGGGTTCTCTTGCTACAAGATTTGATTTGCATATCATTGATAGAAAGGGAGCTGAGAACCCCGTTGCAGACAACTTGTCTAGGCTAGAGAATGTTCTTGATGACCCACTACCTATTGATGATAGCTTTCCTGATGAACAATTAAATGTCATAAATGCTTCTCATATTGCTCCACGGTATGCTGATTATGCTAATTACATTGTTGCTAAATTTATACCACCTAGTTTCACATACCAGCAAAAGAAAAAGTTTTTCTATGATTTGAGACATTACTTTTGGGATGACCCACATCTTTATAAAGAAGGAGTAGATGGTGTTATTAGACGTTGTGTACCTGAGCATGAACAGGAACAGATCCTATGCAAGTGTCACTCCGAAGCTTATGGAGGACACCATGCTTGAGATAGAACTGCACACAAGGTATTGCAATCCGGTTTTTATTGGCCTACTCTCTTCAAGGATGCCCGTAAGTTTGTGTTATCTTGTGATGAATGTCAAAGAATTGGTAATATTAGTAGACGTCAAGAAATGCCTATGAATTATTCACTTGTTATTGAACCATTTGATGTTTGGGGCTTTGATTATATGGGACCTTTTCCTGCCTCCAATGGATACACACATATTTTAGTTGTTGTTGATTACGTTACTAAGTGGGTAGAAGCTATTCCAACTAGTAGTGCTTATCATAACACCTCTATTAAGATGCTTAAAGAAGTTATTTTTCCAAGGTTTGAAGTCCCTAGATATTTAATGATTGATGGTGGTTCACATTTTATTCATGGTGCTTTCCGTAAAATGCTTGCTAAATATGATGTTAATCATAGAATTGCATCTCCTTATCACCCACAGTCTAGTGGTCAAGTAGAATTGAGCAATAGAGAACTCAAATTAATTTTGCAAAAGACTGTTAATAGATCTAGAAAGAATTGGTCCAAGAAACTTGATGATGCATTATGGGCCTATAGAACTGCATATAAAAATCCTATGGGTATGTCTCCGTATAAAATGGTTTATGGAAAAGCATGTCACTTACCTCTCAAACTAGAACATAAGGCTTATTGGGCTATTAAAGAACTCAATTATGATTTCAAACTTGCCGGTGAGAAGAGGTTATTTGACATTAGCTCACTTGATGAATGGAGAACCCAAGCCTATGAGAATGCCAAATTATTTAAAGAAAAAGTTAAAAGATGGCATGACAAAAGAATACAAAAGCATGAGTTTAATTTAGGTGATTATGTATTGCTATACAACTCTCGTTTAAGATTTTTTGCAGGAAAACTTCTCTCTAAATGGGAAGGTCCTTACGTTATCGAGGAGGTCTATCGTTCCGGTCCATAAAAATCAACAACTTCGAAGGCACAAATCCGAAGGTGGTGAACGGTCAAAGAATTAAACATTATATCTCAGGTAATCCTATAAATGTTGAAACCAATGTTATTGAAACCGTAACCCCGGAGGAATACATAAGGGACACTTTCCGGAACGTTTCAGGCTCCGAAAAGGAATAGGTATGTGGTACGGTAAGTAAACCGACTCCAAAACAGTTCTAGTGGCAATTTTCTTCCGTTTTGGAATATTTAGAAAAATACAAAAATAAGAAGCAGACCGGAAAGGATACGAGGGCTCCACGAGGGTGGAGGGCGCGCCCCCTGCCTCGTGGGCACCTCGTGCGCTCTCCGGACTCCATTTTCTTGCACGTTGCGTATTTTAGTCGGTAAAAATTCATTATATAATCTCCCAAAGGTTTTAACTCTCGTATCACGCAAATATCCTCTATCTTTGTTTCGAGCTGTTTTTCTGACAGATCCAGGTCGTCATGTCATCTTCAAGTGCCCCCAAGGACCAGTTATTTGAGAAGGTCATCAACCCTTACCTCGCGGAAATGATGCAATACCATCAAACCATTGAGATGCGTGAGGGGTTGTTGCACATCCGCGATGTTGAGGGACCAAGGAAGACCGGAAGCATGGAGGCATGGCTCGAGGCATTGGAGCAACAAGTTTTCAAGTGTCAGGAGATGGTGGAGCGTGGACTCGATTCCAATCACATTATGATCACGGAGTTCACCAACAACCACAAGATGGACATCAAGGACATTGGGGAGGCCATCTTCAAGCTTCATGAGAAAATCGAGCACCTCCAAGCCCAGATCTAAGACCTGCAAAATCAAAACTGTGAGTATGAATATAGATTCAAGAGGATGAGTTTGGCTGCAGATTTGAGGTTTCAGGAGACTCGATCATCCTTCTATGATGGTGAGCCTATGCCTTGGAAGAGGGATGACAAGCCTACGCCATCAACAAAACCATCAACTCATTCACCGGCAAAAGGGATATAATCACATGGGTATGGGCACTCCCCTTGGCAACTGCCAAGCTTGGGGGAGTGCCCCGGTATCATATCACCATCACTTTTATCTTTACCGTTTTTTTTAGTTCGATCCTTTTGATAATATCTTGATCTAGTAGAATAAAGTTTTAGTATGATCTAGTTGTGAGTTTTGCTTTATGATCCTTCTATGTAATCGAGTCCGTGAGCTATATATAATAAAGATTAGTGTTGAGTCAAGGGCTTGATTATTTTCCCATAATCTTGAGTGAATAAAAGAAAAAAGAAAAGAAATAAAAGGAAACAAAGAGATCATATGGATCTTATGGAGAGTAATGAGCTCACATATAAAGAGTATGATGAATAAAAGTTGTTGAGAGTTGACAAACATAGTTTTGGTCATCGTTGCAATTAATAGGAAGTAATAAATAAAGAGAGGACTTCACATATAAATATACTATCTTGGACATCTTTTATGATTGTGAGCACTCATTAAAATATGACATGCTAAAGAGTTGACGTTGGACAAGGAAGACAACGTAATGGGTTATGTTTTCTTACATCTGAGATAAATTATATTGTCATGGATCATCCAACATGATTGAGCTTGCCTTTCCCCCTCATGCTAGCCAAATTCTTTGCACCAAGTAGAGATACTACTTGTGCTTCCAAACACCCTTAAACCAGTTTTGCCATGAGAGTCCACCATACCTACCTATGGATTGAGTAAGATCCTCAAGTAAGTTGTCATCGGTGCAAGCAATAAAAATTGCTCTCTAAATATGTATGACTTATTAGTGTGGGAGAAAATAAGCTTTATACGATCGTGTGATATGGAAGAAATAAAAGCGACGGACTGCATAATAAAGGTCCATATCACAAGTGGCAATATAAAGTGACGTTCTTTCGCATTAAGATTTTGTGCATCCAACCATAAAAGCGCATGACAACCTCTGCTTCCCTCTGCGAAGGGCCTATCTTTTACTTTTATCTCCTACCTTACATAAGAGTCATGGTGATCTTCACCCTTCCTTTTTAAATTTTATCTTTTGGCAAGCACAACATGTTGGAAAGATCCTGGTATATATGGCTAATTGGATGTGAGTTTTCATGAACTATTATTGTTGACATTACCCTTGAGGTATAACATTTGGAGGCAAAACTATAAGCCCCTATCTTTCTCTTTGTCCGATCAAAACTCCATACCCATAAGTATTGCGTGAGTGTTAGCAATTGTGAAAGACTATATGATAGTTGAGTATGTGGACTTGCTGAAAAGCTCTTATATTGAATCTTTCCTATGTTATGATAAATTGCAATTGCTCCAATGACTGAGATTATAGTTTGTTAGTTTTCAATGAAGTTTATGATTCATACTTGAAATTGTGATTGAATTGTTACCCTAGCATAAGAGATCATATGACAAGAATTATATAAGTTGATGTTCTAAAGAATGATCATGATGCCCTCATGTCCATATTTTATTTTTATCGACACCTCTATCTTTAAACATGTGGACATATTTTCGATTTTGGCTTTCGCCTGAGGACAAGCGAGGTCTAAGCTTGGGGGAGTTGATACGTCCATTTTGCATCATGCTTTTATATCAATATTTATTGCATTATGGGCTGTTATTACACATTATGTGACAATACTTATGCCTATTCTCTCTTATTTTACAAGGTTTACATAAAGAGGGAGAATGTCGGCAGCTGGGATTCTGGGCTGGAAAAGGAGAAAATATTAGAGACCTATTCTGCACAGCTCCAAAAGTCATGAAACTTCACGGAAGTCATTTTCAGAATATATAAAAAATACTGAGCGCAAGAAGTTCTGGAGGGGGGCCACACCCTGCCCACGAGGGTGGGGGCGCGTCGTACCCCCCTGGGTGCGCCCACTGCCTCGTGGGCCCCCTGGTGGCCCTCTGATGCCCATCTTCTGTTATATGGAGTCTTTCATCAAGGAAAAAAATCATAAGCTAGCTTTCGGGACGAGACTCCGCTGCCACGAAGCTGAACCAATCTAGGGCTCTGGCGGAGCTGTTCTGCCGGGGACACTTCCCTCCGGGAGGGGGAAATCATCGCCATCGTCATGACCAACGATCCTCTCATCAGGAGGGGGTCAATCTCCATCAACAACTTCACCAGCACCATCTCCTCTCAAACCCTAGTTCATCTCTTGTATCCAATTCTTGCCTCTAAGCCTGGGATTGGTACCTGTGGGTTGCTAGTAGTGTTAATTACTCCTTGTAGTTGATGCTAGTTGGTTTATTTGGTGGAAGATCATATGTTCAGATCCTATATGCATATTAATACCCCTCTGATTATGAACATGAATATGTTTTGTGAGTAGTTACGTTTGTTCCTGAGGACATGTGAGAAGTCTTGCTATTAGTAGTCATGTGAATTTGGTATTCGTTCGATATTTTGATGAGATGTATGTTGTCTCTCCTCTAGTGGTGTTATGTGAACGTCGACTACATGACACTTCACCATTATTTGGGCGTAGAGGAAGGCATTGGGAAGTAATAAGTAGATGATGGGTTGCTAGAGTGACAGAAGCTTAAACCCTAGTTTATGTGTTGCTTCGTAAGGGGCTGATTTGGATCCATATGTGTCATGCTATGGTTAGGTTTACCTTAATACTTTTGTTGTAGTTGCGGATGTTTGCAATAGAGGTTAATCATAAGTGGGATGCTTGTCCAATTAAGGACATCACCCAAGCACCGGTCCACCCACATACCAGATTATCAAAGTACCGAACGCGAATCATATGAACATGATGAAAACTAGCTTGACGATAATTCCCATGTGTCCTCGGGAGCGCTTTTCTCTATATAAGAGTTTATCCAGGCTTGTCCTTTGCTACAAAAAGGATTGGGCCACCTTGATGCACTTTATTTACTTTTGTTACTTGTTGCTTGTTACCAATTATCTTATCACAAAACTATCTGTTACCTATAATTTCAGTGCTTGCAGAGAATACCTTGCTGAAAACCGCTTATCATTTCCTTCTGCTCCTCGTTGGGTTCGACACTCTTACTTATCAAAAGGACTACGATAGATCCCTATACTCTTGGGTTATCAGTAGCCACTGCGGAAGGGGACAATATCGAAGATCAAGTCTTCACTTCGGAAGTTGTCCGGCGAACCGAAGACCACTTCTAATGTGATTGATCCCGTGCAGCGGGCCTCTACACCGGGTATCACTCCTTTAAAGGTAGTTTTGGTGGGCTTGATTCTTGATGGATCAATACCAATTTTGCAGACTGTGTCCTAATAGAGGAGGTTAAGGCTGCTGCTGCCATCCATGAGGACTCGCGTAAGGTGGGATCCATCGATGATTGGAACGGGGACTAATGTGGCTGAACCTCCGTGACGGATACTGGTCGGATGGTCCCTGCGATCGAAGGTGATCGGACAAGCCAACCATGTGTTGAATTTTGGGGCGACTGGCTCTATCGCATAGACGTCCCTTAGCACGCGCTTGCGCTCCCTCTTGGGGATATGGGTGACGTATATCATATTCACCATTTTAATTTTGGGGGGAAATTTCTTCTGACACTCCATTTTCGATGCGCGAGGTTCCTCGTCGTCATCCTCACTGGGCGACCCTTTCTCCTTATGTTCGGCATTTAACTTGTCGGCCTGTTTGAATACCCAACAGCTTCTGTTGGTGTGGTTGGCAGGCTTATCAGGAGTTCCGTGGATCTGGCAGGGTCGATCGAGTATTCGGTCTAGGCTTGATGAACCATCTTTGTTTTGTTTGAATGACTTCTTCCATTGACCGAATTTGGAGCCATTGAAGCCAGCATTGACTGTCGTATTCTCTATATCATCGTTGTTGCTCCGACGCTTATGTTTGTTGCGTCGGGGCCTTCCGTTGCCGTTTCGGGCTTCGGAAGTGCCAGGGTCGCTGGTACTGTTACCGCTACTGGCTAGCCATCTATCCTTGCCCGTGCAGAAGCGGGTCATTAGTGCTGTAAGGGCTACCATGGACTTTGGCTTTTCTTGGCCGAGGTGTCGGGCGAGCCATTTGTTGCGGATGCTGTGTTTGAAGGCCGCTAGGGCTTCGGCGTCCGGACAATTGACAATCTGGTTCTTTTTAATTAGGAACCTGGTCCAGAATTTCCTAGATGACTCTTCGGGCTGTTGGACTATATGGCTGAGGTCATCGGCATCCGGAGGCCAGACATAAGTGCCTTGGAAGTTGTCTCTAAAGGCATCTTCCAAGTCTTCCCAGCTTCCAATAGAGTTTTCTAGGAGGCTGTTTAACCAGTGCCTAGCTGGTCCCTTAAGTTTTAGGGGAAGGTATTTGATGGCATGTAGATCATCACCGCGAGCCATGTGAATGTGGAGAAGAAAATCTTCAATCCATACTGCGGGATCTGTTGTGCTGTCGTATGATTCGATGTTCACGGGTTTAAACCCTTCAGGGAACTCGTGCTCCATTACCTCATCAGTGAAGCATAGGGGGTGTGCGGCGCCTCTATATCGGGCCATGTCACGACGTAGTTGGTATGGAGTATGTATGCGGTTTTCAACCCGGGGTTGGTTGTGTTTATCGCACCAGGCTTGATAGCCTGCCTCTCGTGTCAGAGCACGCCCCCGCGATCCATAGATTGACCTGGTCTGACCCGCCCTATTTTCCAGGTCCTGTCGTAGGTCGTATGTGTATCCCCAGGCTGTTGTTTCTCTGCTTTTATGGCGAGGTGATGCGGGCTGGTGTTCGGCTTGAGTTGTTGTTCTGTCCCGGCCACGTGGTGGTCTATCGGGTCCGTCAGCCACATTACGCACGGGTGGTATGGGCTCCAATGCCTCATCGTCAAATTGGGGTAGCAGCTTACGCTTTGGGTAGCTCTTTGTTGGGCGTTCAAGGCCGTATTCTTTGGCTGCCAGGACGTTAGTCCATCTGTCGTTGAGCAGATCTTGGTCGGCCTAAAGCTTATGTTGTTTCTTTTTTAGGCTTCTAGTCGGCGCTTGAAGCGCTCTTGTTCGAGGGGTTCCTCTGGCATGATAAAATCTTCGTCGCCGAGGCTTACGTCGTCCTCGGAGAGTGGCAGATAGTTGTTGTCCTCTGAGTCGTTGTTCCTTGTTTGTTCGTCAGGGTCAACTTGCCCGTCCTCCTGATCATCCTGTTCGGATGTTGGTTCGATGGGGTCTTCTTGGTCTTCAGCGTTCTCCGGAGTATCATTTTCTTCGGTGCCGGTATTGTTGTTCTTACCGCGACGCGATTTAGAGCGGTGCCGCTAACGTCGACATTTCGGCGGTATCTCAGGAGGTTCGTCCTTGACTGGGTTTTTCTCATCATCGCCGTCGTCGTTTTTAGGTGTATCCACCATGTATACGTCATACGAGGAGGTGGCCGTCCAACATTCGGTGACCGACGGGTTTTGGGCCTGCTCCTCTCCGGCATCGTCATCCATACCGTCGATGTCTTCGGAGGCATAATCAAGCATGTCGGTTAGGTCCTCGATAGTGGCTATGAAGTGGGTGGTGCATGGGATGTAAAATTCCCTATTTCTAGCCCCTAGTCTGGGTTGGGCGTGATTCAGAAGCGGTTCCTCTGTGATGACGAGGGATCGCATTAAGTCCAGAGCCTCGTTTAAGAGTGGGGTTTGGGCGGGGTTGGAAGTTTCTGGGCCGAGCTCGCATGACGCGGGCCTCCGGGGTTCGGAATTAGTGTCCGAAGAAGAGTTCGGCCTTGCAATGATTGCCGGAGACGCTATTCTCTCTGGTTTTCTGGTGTTGAGATCTAAGATCGCAAAGAGTCCGACAGGCTCTAGACTCCCGTCTTTGGACCTGGTGACGTGCTCCGGATCTAAGGCCAGAGCGGTGGTTGGGGCCGCGAACCCTTGGAAGATCAAGTCTCCTCGGGTGTCAGCGACATAGTTTAGATTTCCAAAACTGATCTGGTGACCAGGGGTGTAGCTGTCGATCTGCTCCAGGAGGCCAACCGAGTTGGCACGTAGTGCGAAGCCGTCGAATACAAAGATCTGGACGGGAAGAAAAATCTCCTTCGCGGCATCATTGTTGTAGATGATTGATGGAGCCATCGAGCCTTTCGACGACAGCATAGTGGAACTCTCAATGAAAGCACCAATGTCGGTGTCAAAACCGGCAGATCTCGGGTAGGAGGGCCCGAACCTGGGTAAATATCGTGTCCTCTGTCTCCTGTTACCATCGATCCTTAGACGCACAGTTCAGGACCCCCTACATGATATATGCCGGTTTTGACACCGACAGTCGCCGCCAGGACTTAAGGGCTGGTGGCAGCAGAAGGAGCTGGGGGCTCCTGGGCCCTTGGGACCTCGGCAGCCGAGCCGGAAACTGGCGCCTCCGGAGTCGACTTGGCTGTGGAGGTCACCTTCTCCCGAGATCGGTCCTCCGGGCCTCGCGAGAAATACTGGGCCGGAGAGGTGCGAGCGCCGTCGCTGCTCTTCCGCGCCGGGGGAGGTGCGGTCGTGGCAGGCTGTTGGCTCCCGGAGGGCGCAGGCGCGCCCTCTCTCTTCTTCTTCGCCGCCAGCGTTGGCCTGGTGGTGCAAAGGAAAAGCGTCAAGAAGCGGCGGCATGATTAGGAACAAAATCAGGACAAAGCACTTACTGGTCCACGACGGTGTAATCCCTCGGCCTCTTCTGAAGCACGAAGCCCGAAGGCTTCATAGCCTGAAGCGCTGGCATGCGGGTCCCTGGAGTGGATGAGGGGGCAGCAGCTGGGCCTGCGGCCCCAGTCGGCATCGAAGTAGGGGCACTGCCTCGGGAGATCAGCGCCGACCTGCTCTTCGTCGAGACCCCAGCCAACGGCTTCTTCGGGGGAGTGACCTTGGACCTCCTGGTGACTCAAGCGAGGGGCAGGGACTCCCTCACCGGATGATCATCAGCGTCGTCGTCGTCGGGGAAGGCGCAGAGGAGATCGGTCATGCGCGAAGGGGAAGTCTCCCCTGTCCCCTCCCGGGTCGCCTCCGGGTCGGGCCTCTCTTCCTCGCTGGACTCACCTGAGGAAACCACCACTGGGACCGTCAATACCGGGTCCTCGGAAGGCGCTGGCGGCACGAGCCCGCGCCCGTCGAAGATAGGCATGGCGGCGGCCACCTCCGCCCCACCCGGGCGGCGATACAGGGGAATATAGGTGTCCAGCGGATACCCCTGGTCGTCCCCGACCAGAAGGTGGAGGGCCTTGCCCAGGTCCTCATCCGACAAGGCGTACAGGCGCAGATGGAGGTCGTCCCCCTCACCCCCAAGCTTCCACAAGGGGCGCGAGCACGCCTGGAGTGGGGCTATGCGCTCCGCCAGGAATTCCTTGACGATCATGGCCCCCGTCAGCTTCTCAGCCTTCGGGTCGTCAGGCTTCAGGTCGGCAGTCATCTTCTCCAACACCTGCTTCGCCCGGGGGTCGGTGAGCTTCGCGCAATGCCACCGATCATGAGGCGAGGGCATCTCCGTCGGCAGCGCCAGCCGAGGGTGGGTGCACTTGGCGTCCATGATGACCCACTTGCTGCTGAAGCCCTCGGCCTTCTTCCTAGCCTTCGAGAGTGTGTTGGTTCTGTTAGCTGCGACGAAGTTGGCGCATCCCGAGCAATGGCCCTCCTTGATCCGAAGGTAGAAGAAGTGGCGAAGCAACGCCACGGATGGCATCACCCCCACGAATGCCTCGCAAAAAGGCGAAGATCAACAAGTGGAGGACGGAGTTGGGATGAAGATGAAGGGCGTGCAGCTTGTAGTGGCTGAGGACGGCGTAGAAGAAGTCGGAGAAAGGGGACCAGCCCTGCGATGATGCTATTCATGAAGAAGGGATAGAAGGTACCGCCCGAGGCCTCCGTCTCCGTGGAGCCAGCCCGGTGCGCGGTCTTCCCCCCTCCCCCTCGTTGCTGCCTTTCACCGTCATCAGGAGCGTAGCGGCGAGGTTCTTCTCCGAGACATTAGGCGCGCTCAAGGCCGGCTCGTACCAGGAGTGCGAGGGCGCAGTCTTTGCTTTGCCGGACGCCATCGGCTGCAGGCTCGGGGAGAAGTTCATGCAGATCTGGAGTCTCTCGGGGAAAGAAGGAGAAAGGGGATCTAGAACAAGACGAATAAAGGTAATGAAGGCTCTGCGGTGCACACCAGTCTTTTGTCAGATGAGGACAGTTGCGGAGGCAGTGTGGGGAAGCGGATACGCCCACATCCCGTCAATCGCCACGCGCGACCAAAGCCGCAGGTGGTTGGGGCCCGCGGCGCTCTGCACTTGCCCTTTGGCTTCACCTCAAAGCCAAGTTTGAGCGCACCTTGGGCCCGGGGGCTACTGTCGGCGTCCTGGGAACGGGGGTACCCAGACTTGCCTGCATGCGGCCCACGACGTGGCTCCACCAGCGGCCTGGTATGGCCCATCACCTCCAGCAATAACTCAAGACCCTCACGAGGGGCCAAGCCTCGCGAGGCAAATGACGACAAGACCTCCCTGGGGGCAGCCTCACTAGGTTGGCTCCCGAGGAGCGGAGATATCTATGCAAGGGGCATCTAGCGAGGTTCACGTGACATGAGCCATGACGACCAAGGCCAGGCGGGCGCCAGCGGGTGCAGTGTACCAGTTTCCTCTTTGGTTCTAAAGAGGCGGGCGTAGGCGAGGAGTCCCGAGGCATCAGGCAAAGGTTTCCATAGCGGTGCAACGAGACCAAGGCCAGCAGGAGGGAGGTCACCGCGGAGCCCACAGCGGCGTCACCAGAGTCTTTGGCAGACGAAGACCACCTTTGGTCAGGATAGCTTGTACTAGTTGTCCCCCTGCAAACTTGGCCGTTGTTGTATCCCTTCTCGCCTAACATTGGGGAAGAGGACCAGGGCCTCTATAAATAGGGCTAGCCACTACCGTAGCAAGAGGGATCATTCGGACCATCCTCACACACACCAGCTCATCGAGCTCAAGAACACCTCTCCTCAGGAGGCAGTTCATCCCTAGTCCTCGAGGCAATCCACCACCACCACACTGGGTAGGGTATTACACCACAATGGTGGCCCGAACCAGTATAAACCTCTATGTCTCGTGTTCCTTGGGTTTGTCAAGCTAGGCCGTGGGATCGTCGATCAAGCGAACTAACGACGAGGAATACTTCGTGCGCACCCCAGTGTTCGAACCTCAAGGGTTAGCCGCAACCCATGATCCGACATCATCCAACTAGGAAGCAACACACCCACACTACCTCCTTTGATGCCTTTCATTCGCCTCCTCCGATCATTGTCCTCTCATCATCGATTGTTTGCTCGCCCTCTAGGTACTAGGTGGTTTCATTTTGAGAGGTCTTGGCCGTAACTCGAGGGGTTCCACCTCATGGTTTATTAGGCGGGGAACTCTATGGATCGCGGCCCTAACCCCTTCTAGTGCATTGTCGCGCGTCTCAAGGTGATGGTGTGGTGCTTCCAGAGCTGGAGCGTGAAGTTCATAGGCCACATCTCCTTACAGTTGATGATCGTATGTGAGCTAGTTGCTCGGTTCAACGTCGTCAAGACTTCCAGTCGCTCTCACCTTTTGAGGCTTAGCTTCGCCGCCACTTGAAGGCCGCATACCTTGGACTCGCCTCGCTCAACCGCTCCATTGCCAGGCAACACTCCCATTTCATCTTGTTGAAGAATGGACGTGTGAGTTCCTCCTTTTGTATTCACGCTTCTCACCGCCAACAGAAAAACCATATCTTTGTGTTCAAGGTTGGCAACGGCGCGGTTTTTGAGCACACTGCCCTTGCTGAAGCCGCCTTCGAGCACTTGTCTGTCATCCTCGGATCCACAAAGGAGTTTGTTTTCTTGATCTCACTTGATGGCATGTACCTCAGTCACTTTGATGTCGAGTGCCTCGACGAGCCCTTAGCCAAGGATGAGATATGGAGGATGATCAAGGCTATGTCCACCGGCAAGGCACTAGAGCCTGACAGGTTCACCTATGAATTCCTTCAGAGTTGTTGGGATATTGTCAAGAAGACATCTATGATACCTTTGGCAAGTTCTACTCCCTCAGTGCTTTCAAGAAGCTTAATGAGGCGTACATCACCCTGCTCCCAAAGTGTGTTGATGCCAACTCCCTCTTTGATTTCTGCCGCATCAGCCTCATCCACCTCCCGTTGTCTCGTGATCGTGTGTGCCTCTAGCTCATCGCAGGTCGGGGATGGCAAAACTTGTCTCTTTTGGTCCAACCACTGGATACATGGCCATTGCATCATGGAGCTGACGTTGCTCATCTTCGCCTTGGTCCCCAGGCGACGCCACAAGCAAAGGATAGTTTGCGAGGGGCTGCAATTGCGGTACTGGGCCGAAGACATCCACGACGTTCTTGGGCCCGCGGCCAGGGTCAATCCATATATACACTTCAACACATCGATCTATGCGGCTGCTTCTCACTCCATTCTCTCCCAGCCCCCGAACAAAGGGTTGATTCATCTTCCACATGGACTAAATGTGACGAGAACTCCAGTAGAATCGGACAGGGAGTTGTTGCCATCTCCTGACATGTTCATTGTCTAGTTGACATGGAATTTCTTGCAAATAAAGCCAAGTGTTCGGCGGTTCAGATGATGCGCCCGTGCCAGTTTGCTGGAGCAATTAAATGAAAGAAACCTGACCTTTGTTCTATAGACTTCGAAAATAAATATGAACAAATTACTTTTGAAACAAAACCGAAGAAGTTCTAGAAATGCCACTAATGAACTACAAGTGCACAACTTGGTATCTAACTCCACGACATATAGGGGAGGGCGACTGAGGGGGCGATGAGGGCGACCGAGGGGGCGACCGTCGCCGGCATTCATTCTCTGTCTCCGGCCCTCGGCGAGCGGCCCCGTGTGGGGGCCGCTTCTGGGATCTAGCTGCTGATGAGGAGGAGGGCAATGCGGATGGGGAGACGGACGCGGACGCGGACTCGCCAGAGTCTCCACCGTCGCCGACGCCTTCTGACATGATTTGTCAATTCTTCCATTCAGGATACTATGAGGACGAGGTGGCGACGACTATCGACAAGGTGCTACCACTTGAAGATCCGGCTAGGATTGGATTACATGCGGGAGAGAAGAAGGAGATGGTATGACGTGTCGTTCATCGGAGGACGATGGCGATGGTGATCCGGCCATGGAAGGGCCCCCTCCCCAAGGTATGTCTTCCAAACCTAACTCTTTTCGATTTAATCCATCCGGAGTCTTGGACCAAGGTTGTGAGGAGGAAATCTGGCCACCGGACGTTGGCTCGGCCGGCGGCGGCGGCGACCGCGGCGTCAAAGGCGATTATTCCGGAGATCGGGATCAGGGAGGCCCGGGCGCAGTGTTTGAACGACTTGTTGGGCTCATTTGGGCCGTCGATGGAGGAGGACAATCTAGCCCGCGGCTTAACGATCGGGAGTGGGCCGGGACTAGCGGGGCATGAGGCCCAGGCAAAATCGGTTGGCACATCTTGTGAGTGCATAGACGCATGCAGAGTTGCATCGATACGTCCTCGTTTCCCTTCGTCGCCGCCGTCTAGGGTTCGGCCGCACGTCGCTACTCCTGGATTTCCAGCATGCACGCCGGGATGTGTCGTTCGCATCCCTCCCCTCGCCATGGCGGGGCGCGGTGCTACTGATCAACAAGGGCTTAGGCCCCCGGCCCCTGTGGCTGTTGCTGTGGTGCATCGGGCACCTTCTCCCGCTCACAAGTCGCCGCCCCGCGCGGCTATTGCTCCGCCGCGCGCGCCGCTGCCGCCGTCCCGGGCGAGGGGGGGGAGTCTAATCAGGTCACGGCAACAGCACAAGCGCCGAAACCCAAGGGTGCCCTTCCGCCACATGTTGTGGCGCAGCCGCACCAGAACTGACCGAGTCCGGAGAACTCGGAGCTCGCGGGTGATGCTCCTGTCACGGGAAGAGTAGCGTCGCCGGCACGCCGTGGTGGTGGCGCTGGCTATCATCGTTTCTCGGTGTCCCGTGGCAGATATTATGGTCAGGCTGGTCGCGATCCGCCCCGGGGTTAATGGGGAGACGACGGATATGACGCTTGCAGTGAGGGTCAGCATCGCGACTCGTCGTCATCGAGCGGTGGTCGTGGCTATGCTTGGCCGAGCGATGGATCGACGGAGCATCCATTTTACGGCCCTCCGGGAGGTTTTGTTGAGGGGGCATCTGGCCCGAACTACCGGCAAAGAGGTGGCTACAGAGGTAATCGTAATGGTCACGGTGGCAGGAACCGCTACCGTCAGCCCCCACCGCCCATCACTACTACTATGTCCAAGGTTGCTGAGAAGACAGTGTCCTCTGAGGCGGGTATGGCACAGACGCCTGCATTATCTGGTCAGGTCTTGGCTGCGGTCTCGGCATTGGCTACGGCGGCTGTGCCCGCGCCTGAGCCGGTGGTGGCGGGTGCTGTCGATGTCGCTGACAAGCCAGGTGGTGAGAGAGCTAGCAAATGGGCTCGTAAGAAAGAGAAAATGCTTTGCTATCGTTGTGGTGAGAAGGGGCACTTCATTGCGGAATGTATGGCAGAACTGTGTGATACTTGTTCCAAACCGGTCCATGCTATGGGAGAGTGCCCACTTTTGCGTGAACCAATGCCGGGTGTGACTATTTATGGTGTCTACTGCAAGGAGTTGATGTTTTTTGAGTCTCCCAGTGCTTTGGAGGTGCCTGATGTGCCCCAGAATGCGACCACGGGGATAGTGAAAGTGACCCACGGCGTATTGACAGATGCACAGGTCCTGCACAGGCTGAATGAGCTAGCTCCAGGTAACCACCAGTGGGAACTTATTAGGCTTGAGGATAATACGTACAAGGTTAATTTCCCATCGACTGAGGACTTGGAGAGGCTTCTGAGTTTTGGGTTATGCAGAGTTCCTGGCACTCAGTGCATCCTCGAGTTTCATGAGTGGAAGAGGGTTCAACTGAAGGGTAAACCGCTCACTCAGGTTTGGCTAAGATTCCCGGGGGCACCTTCGAAGCCGCTGAATGATGTTCGAGTGGTGGCTAGTTTGGGGACGCTGATTGGGAAGACCAAGAGGGTGGATATGGCTTTCACCAGAGCTAACAGGGTGGCCAGATTGCTTGTCAGTATCTTAGACATTGAGTATGTGCCGGATGTGGTTAAGTGGGTTCACAGAGGCATGGTTTTTGACCTCGAGATTGAGTTCGAGGACATAGAGCTCTTCGCTGAGGCTTTGGCTGCGAATGATGTTGATATCCTTGACAAGGATGATGGATCGGGCAATAAGGAGGTGCGCGAGGGTGACCGTGGGCGCGAGGCGTCTAACATCCCGGGTTCCGAGGCGCTGGCATCCGGGAGCGAGACTGCCCCATTGACGGTTGCACCCATGAACTCGCTGAGATTTGGGTCCTTCGAGCCTGCCTCCGCTCCTCCTCGATTGTGGGGCGATCGGGTGAAGCGTGATGATGTGCTTAAGCGATCGCTTCCTCCTTTGGATTTTGCTATTACTAACGATCCAGTGGTTGATGAGTCTGCTGCTGCAGTTCCCTCGGTGGAGAGTTCGCCGACATCACCGGCAGAGATTGATCTTGGTGTCCAGGTGTGCCTAGTTGGCGGGGGTGTTCGTGGGCAGGCGGCCTTACGACATACATCTTCGTCTCCTGTGACGGTGGTCGGGTCGTGGGACTGTGGTACGGTCGGACGGGGAGGGGGCGCGGGCAGGAGGCCTCCGCCCCTGCCTCTCCTTCGACGCACTCGGCCATGGTTGCCGGTCAGGGTGGGGGCGCGGGCAGGAGGCCCCCACCCCCTCCCTCTCCGTTGGCGCGTTCGGCGTCGGTGGCTGGACCGGGAGGGGGCGCTAGCAGGAGGCCTCCGCCCCTACCTTCCCCTTGGCGCTCTCGTCTGTGGCGGTATCCGTGGTGGCTGCTTCACCTTGGGTGGCGAGCCCGATGGTGAACTCCCCTCACTCCGGCGATGGGTCCAGGATAGGAGGGGGCGCGGGCAGGTGGCCTCCGCACCCTCTTCTCCTTTGGCTCAGGAGATCTCGACAGCTCTCGGGGGCTTCTCGACAGCCCCAGTTCGGCTAAGCTCTGTTACGGATCGGGCAGGAGGCCCCACCCCGAACGGGGCAACGCACGAGGAGATCATTGCTTTTGGAGGGATCCCGGATCCTGTTTCGGAAGGACAGCGGATGAGCAGTCGCCTTCAGGATCAGCCGGATGTTGATGACATCCAGCTCAGGTGCGCCATGCGGGCGGCCAAGCTTCGTGACATCGAGGTCACCACGGGGATGTCGGTCAACACGTCAAATTTGATTATATATTTTTCCAATGATGAGATTGTTCACAATGCAAATCAATTAGGGGTTTCACTAGGGAGTAATGGTAGTGAAATCACTAAATCAGTTAATGATATTCTCAATCTCGAAGCGGAGTGCGCTTTGGAAATGATACGTAACATAGCAGATGTTAAACCCATGAATGATTCCGACATAGAAGCATTGGGGGTCAGGGCCCTTGATATTTTTTGTGCAGATCTTGCCCCTTCACTTCCTGAGACAGAGGAGGATGAGGGATTCGGTTCCCCTAGGGCCTCGATCCATGTAGATGTTCCGGAGGTTAAAGCCTCAGAGCCCAGTTGTGAGGACCAGCGGGAGGATCAAATAAGCCTAAGCAGAAGTGGAAATGGAAGGTTTATCCAGTTTCGGCTGTGCGTAGGAGTGCTAGGATCCGTACCTCTAAAAAAATTCATGATGAAATATGAGAGGAATTTTTTGGAATAGCAGAGGTCTTAAAGACTTGGCTAAAAGAAGGTTCCTAGCGGAAGCATCTAATGAACACCAGTCGGATTTTATTGCCCTGTCCGAAACTGGAAGGGACAATTTCACGCCCCCCCCCAATTCCTTAGCACTTTATCGGGGGGTGTCGACTTCGACTGGCACTGCCTACCTCCTAGAGGAAGGTCTGGTGGGGTCCTACTCGGGGTTAAGTGTGACTCGTTGGAAGTGCGGAGTGTGGTTATGGGAGATTTTGTGGTAAAGTTTCGGGTCAGATCAAAGGCCAATGGGTTTAATTGGGCATTGGTGGCGGTATATGGTGCCACGCAGCCAGAACTCAAACCAGATTTTTTGGCCGATCTTGTCCGTATTTGCGGTAGCGAGCAGCTCCCAATCCTCATTGGGGGCAATTTCAACATTATCTGCAGAAGGGAGGAAAAGAATAATGATAATTTTGACGGC
Source organism: Triticum aestivum (assembly GCF_018294505.1). NCBI lineage: Eukaryota > Viridiplantae > Streptophyta > Magnoliopsida > Poales > Poaceae > Triticum > Triticum aestivum. The sequence continues at coordinate 273,678,492 of NC_057806.1, forward strand.
AGATGGTCGTTCATGTTCAATACCATAATCGAAAGCTTGGATCTTAGAGAGATAGAGCTTTCTGGTAGGAAATTCACTTGGGCTAACTCATTACCAAACCCGACTTTTGAGAAGCTGGATCGTGCCCTCGCTAGCATCGAATGGGAACAGAACTTCCCCCTCATAACAGTCCAGGCGTTATCGTGCGCAATCTCGGATCACACCCCATTGCTTGTTGACTCTAGCGATCCCACCCATGTGGGAAATAAAAACACCTTTTCTTTCGAGTTATCGCGGTTTGATAGAGAAGGGTTCCTCGATCCGATAGCTAGAGAATGGGCTAAAGATCAAGGAGGAAGTTCTCCTGTTGAAAGATGGCAGAATAAGATTAGGCATCTGCGAAGATTCCCTCGTGGATGGGCTAAACATACGCATGGGATTTATAAGGTTGAGAAGGAAAGGCTCCTTCTACTTATTCAATCTCTAGACTTAAAATCCGAGTCCACTATTTTAGATACTAGAGAGCTGGAAACTAAGGTGGAGGCGGAGTTGCGACTGAAAGAACTTCTTCGAGAGGAGGAAATGAAGTGGGCATTACGAGCTATGGTTCGCAAAATCGTCCAAGGGGATGATAACACTCAATTCTTTCATATGATTGCAAATGGCAAGCACCGCGAGAAGAGGATATTTCAGCTCGAGCAGGACGAGGGGATGATTTTAGGACAAGAAAATCTTAAAATTTATATAACCAATTACTATAAGCAACTGTTTGGGCCTCTGGAGGATAACTTCGTATCCTTAGATGAGTCCAGGGTTGAGGATGTCCCTCAACTTGCGTCAGACGAGAATGAGATTTTGACCGCCCCATTTACGGAGAAAGAGGTGTTTGAGGCCATTTCACAAATGAAGAGCAAGAAGGCTCCAGGGCCGGATGGTTTTCCAGCAGAGTTTTATAAAAAATGTTGGAATATTATCAAAGGGGATTTGCTTCCGATGTTCCATGATCTATTCTCTGGACAGCTTCAGTTGTTTCAACTTAATTTTGGAACGATAACTCTACTTCCTAAGAAAACAGAGGTCGTTCGTATTGAGCAGTTCAGGCCTATCTGTCTTCTTAATGTAAGTTTCAAAATTTTCACCAAGGTCGGGACTAATAGGCTCACGCAAATTACGCACTATGTGGTGCAACCGTCCCAAACCGCTTTCATGCCAGACAGAAACATCCTAGAAAGGGTTGTCGTCCTGCATGAAATGCTCCATGAAATCCACACGAAAAAGCTGGACGGAGTTGTTTTCAAAGTGGACTTTGAGAAAGCGTACGATAAGGTCAAATGGCCCTTCCTTCAATAGGCATTGCGTATGAAAGGTTTTGATCGGGCCTGGAGACACCAGGTTGACTCTTTCACGCAAAAAAGGAGTGTTGTGATTAAAATTAATGATGACATAGGTCACTATTTCCAAACACACAAAGGGCTGAGGCAAGGAGATCCGATGTCACCTATTCTGTTCAACATAGTGGTCGATATGTTGACAATTCTGATAGGAAGGGCTAAGGACGCGGGTCGGGTAGGTGGCCTCGTCCCGCACTTAGTTGACGGAGGTATATCCATTCTACAGTACGCTGATGACACTATCATCTTCATGGAGCACGACCTGGCAAAAGCGCGAAACATGAAGCTCGTGTTATGCTTATTCGAACAATTGTCCGGGTTAAAGATTAACTTCCACAAGAGCGAATTGTTCTGCTTCGGAAGATCTAATGATGACCAAGATGCGTACAAACAATTGTTCGGGTGTGAATTGGGGGCTTTACCTTTCACGTATTTAGGTATACCAATTCACCATCGTAAGCTGACCAACAGAGAATGGAAGTGCATTCAGGACCAATTTGAGAAGAAATTGAGCTGCTGGAAAGGTAAGCTCATGTCATACGTAGGACGATTAATTCTCATTAATTCAGTCCTCACGAGTATGTCCATGTTTCTTCTCTCCTTTTTCGAGGTACCGGTTGGAGTCCGGAAGAGGCTAGACTTCTATCGATCACGCTTCTTCTGGCAGAGTGGTGAACTTAAGCAAAAGTACAGACTTGCTAAATGGGATATCATTTGTAGGCCGAAAGACCAAGGGGGTCTAAGTATTGAGAATCTGGAAGTGAAGAACAGATGTCTCCTTAGCAAGAGGCTGTTTAAGCTTTCTGTCGAGACGGAGGCCACATGGGCTCAGATCTTGCGTAACAAGTACCTTCACTCTAGAACCTTGTCCCAGGTGACAGTGAGGCCGACTGATTCGCCTTTTTGGAAAGGATTGATGAGAGTTAGACCACTATTTTTCAATAGGACAAGATTCATAGTTGGCAACAGTACCGCTACAAGTTTCTGGGAGGATACATGGCTAGGGGAGACGCCCCTCGCACTCCAATATCCTTCTTTATATAACATTGTTCGGCGTAGAGACGCTTACGTTGCAACAGTGCTGCAGTCCACTCCGCTCAATATTCAATTTCGGAGGACGCTAGTGGGAAACCGTTGGGAAGCCTGGCTCAATCTTGTGAGAAGGTTGATGGATATTCAGCTGTCTCAACAGCTCGATCAGTTATGCTGGAAACTAACTAAGAATGGAGAGTTCTCGGTTAAATCCATGTATTTGGATGTTATTAACTCTAGTGTGATTCCTAGATCGAAACATGTTTGGAAAGTTAAAGTACCTTTGAAAATCAAAGTGTTTATGTGGTTTGTGCATAAATAAGTTAATTTAACTAAGGATAATTTGGCAAAACGCAATTGGACAGGATCTACAAGATGTAGCTTCTGCGACCAACATGAATCAATCAAACACCTCTTTCTTGATTGTCCTCTGGCAAAAATTATGTGGCGGTCGGTTCACATAGCTTTTAACATTACTCCTCCGAATTCTATCAACACGTTATTTGGGACGTGACTTGATGGGATAGATTCCGATACAACGAGACATATTCGTGTAGGAGTATGTGCTTTATTATGGGCAGTTTGGAACTGCAAAAATGATTTGGTCTTTAACAGAACATCAAATATTCATTTTTTGCAGGTTATCTTCAGAGCAACTGCGTTGATCCGTATGTGATCGCTACTCACTCCGACGAAGGCCAGGAAGCGTTTGGTTACTGAGTCTACCCAATGAGAGATGGTAGCATAGGATATTTTTAACCGGTTTGAATAATGGTCATATAATAGGATAGGCAGAGATGGTAGCATAGGATATTTTTAACCGGTTTGAATAATGGTCATATAATAGGATAGGCATTTAGTGTCCCTACCTTTTTGTGCCAGCCTGTTGTGGCTTTTCTACTATTGTTTAGCTCTTCGTGAGCCTTTTTTTCTTCTTTGTTCGAGACTTATGTTAAACCTTTAGCTTTTTAATAATATTGACCGTATGCATCGTTTTGATGCAGAGGCTGGGGCGAACCCCCTTTTCGAAGAAAAAAAATCTAACTCCACGACATAACAAGTGTATCTCGTAACAGTTATGACCTGAAAAGCACATTTCTGTAAGTAAGAGTTACCAGTATCATCAATTGTTCTCCAGAAACAGACAAAGAAGGGAAAGAGGAGATTATGTCATACAAGAGCATGCTTTCTGATTAATGATAGAAATACAAAGAACGGCTAGCTACCCTACCAATGATTCATATGCATAGATAGTACATTAGCTATCTGTACAATGCTGAGTTGCAGTTGGTGTATGATTTAATAGGAGGGCCCTAGTTTTCCTCCTCAAATGAAATCCATGGAATCGTCTAGGGACAGACCACTCAGCGACTGGCCACCATTCGATGGGCTCTGATGATGGTTTGGATGGTGACGCTGAGCTTGGTGCCCACCTATGTAAGCCATCTGTTGCTGTTGCTGCTGCTGCCGCTGCCGCTGATGTTGCTGAGAGAAATAGGATGGAATCTGCTGGAATCCGCCGTTGAATTGACTCCCATTCATGTTTGGAGCTTGCCCTGCAGCTATCTTAAGTCGCTGGACTTCTTCTCGCAGGGCGTCGTTTAGAGCTGCATTTGGTATGGAATGGAGCATTTTATTATGTTCATCCTTGAGCTAGAAAAACACAAATACTGAATTTTGCTTTACTAACTGACCAGCCAACATGTCAACAGATTCAGAGACCAGTAGCAGGCAAACTTCAGAGAATTTAAATAATGGCTACCGGAAGAACTGAAGAAGTTCTAGCGGAAGATCAGAACATACCATCCCGTAGTTTAGCTTGCTCCTCCATGGACTGCAACCGAAGTTTGAGTTCTCTATTCTCAGTAGTTAAACCAGAAGTATCCCTCTGTGTTTCAAGTAATAGCAATAGATTATATACGAGAATAAGCTATATATGAAAAAAGGTTACATCACCGATATTAAAGATCATATCCACACGAAAAAGCAAGAGGATTAAAACTCTACTAGCAATTACCAACGAATATTCTCAGCGGCATACAGAAAGGGGGGTTTGTGCTAGCATGGTCCAAAAAAATTCAACATCCATGCAAAACTGCAAACTCTACATACAGGGAAACTTGTCTAAATTTATTAACACTGACTCAGCAAGCATATACTATAATCATCTTTACTTCCGAGGTAATAGTTAACAGAGGTCTTATCAATAAAGGTAGATGCTTGTGCAAAGCCCCAAAGGCACGTGAATAGTATGTAACCAGAAACATAAGGGTTGTGTTTGGTTTGTACCCAAAGGAACACCGCCAAATGTTTGGTAGTGCTCAAAACTTTGGCCTTTGTTTGATGGTTGCTATTTTTTGGCATGTCCGTGGCCCTTTGTTCAATGGAGAGAATGAGAGCTCTACCATTGAGCTGGATGACTCCTTTGATGATACGCTCAGGTGTTTTGTGCGACGAATCCAGGAGTCTAAGGTCAAGAACGCTTTAAAAAGGATGAAAGGAGGCAAGGCGACGAGCCCTGGTTGTATCCCCATTGAGGTGTGGAGAGGCCTCGGAAACATAGTGATAGCGATAGTGTGGCTAACTAAATTTTTCAACCTCATTTTTCGGGCGAACAAGATGCCAGAAGAATGGAGGCGGAGTATATTAGTACCAATCTTCAAGAACAAGGGGGGTGTTCAAAGTTGTACTAATTACTGTGGAATGTCATGTGGTGGGCCTTGGAGAAACACAAGTCCCAACAAAGTACATTACCCTCATCAAGGACATGTACGATAATGTTGTGACAAGTGATGACGAGACTGATGACTTTCCGATTAAAATGAACTGTACCAAGGGTCAGCTTTGAGCCCTTATCTTTTTGCTTTGGTGATGCATGAGGTCACAAGGGATATACAAGGAGATATCCCATGGTGCTCTTTGCAGATAATGTGGTGCTAGTAAATGATAGTCGTACGGGGGTTAATAGAAAGTTAGAGCTTTGGAGACAAAATTTGAAATCGAAAGGTTATAGGCTTAGTAGAACTAAAACTAAGTACATGAGGCGTCGTTCTGGTACTGCTAGGCACAAGGAGAAAGGAGGCTAGCCTTGATGGGCAGGTGGTACTTCAGAAGGACACCTTTCGATATTTGGGATCAATGTTGAAGAAGGATGGTGATATCGATGAAGATGTGACCCATCAAATCAAAGCCGAATGGATAAAGTGGAGCTTCTGGCGTTCTCTGTGACAAGAGAGTGCCACAAAAGCTAAAAGGTACTCCCTCCGTCCCATAATGTAAGACATTTTTGCAAACTATGTTAGCTTACCAAAACGTCTTATATTATGGGGCGGAGGGAGTAGGTTCTATAGGATTGCGATTCTACCAGCAATGTTGTATGGCGCTGAGTGTTGGCCGAGTAAAAAACAACATGTTCAACAGTGGTGTAGCGGAAATGTGCATGTTGAGATGGATGTGTGGCCACGCAAAAAAGGATCCGATCCGGAATGAGGTCTCTCTCTCTCTCAGACACATCGCTAGACCTATTTGTCGTAACTTTTCATGCTTTACTACTTACTCTAATTACCATAATGCTTGTCCATTTCATCGACAAAACTTTGGCTCTTCTCTGTTTAAAATGAACAATGTATACACGCAGCATGGACTAATGTGAAGGGCAATCCAGTTCATATATGTGTTCTGTCCTACTGACTTATATACCTACAGTAAACTGTTCTCAATGTAATATATCACAATTCTAGCAAAATGTAAATGCTGATGATAAAGCTAGTCCATGACAAAAATTTAATACGAAATGTAAATTCTTCGCACTGTCACACAGTTCAAAAGCTGAACAGTACTATGTGTGTCATTTCCACACTACTCCCAAAACAAAACACAGTTACATATCAACATAAATTAGTTCGTTTCAAGCCTCAAGCTATCAACAACTTCAGTTGCAGATGACCCAACTAAGCATCTTCAAATTCAATGTAAAGGATTGAATGCAACAACATGCTATAAAGTATATACAGCAAACATACAATCAGCTATCTACTTCAACACAGAACAGAACAAATTATGAGTCAAACTTTGGTTTTCGTATAGGTTACTCTATTAGGGTCATGCTACATGTCAAACATCACAATTGACCAATGAACATAGTGGATTACATAAAAGAAAACTCATCTCACACCCCTTAATAAAATAATCCCATACCTGGAGAAGTGTAAGCTGTGCTGATAGCGTAGTGGCCTCGGTCTGCAGTGTCTGGACCTTCCTCTCTAGCTCACCGGTATACTTGATCTTCCTCTCCTTTGACCTCGCCGCCGACTGCCGGTTTGCCAAAATCCTACACAGACATACAATTATCCTAAATTAGTACCCAAACACAACTAGGAGACAAACCCTAAACCTTGCAACTACCATCCAGATATCTGAGATCTCAAAACTGACAAAAATTCGTACAACCCAAACACAACTAGGAGACAAACCCTAGACCTTGCAACTATCATCCAGATATCCAGGATCTCAGAACTGATAGCACACTTTCAGTAGCAGAAATTACTACAAACATTAACATACATGGTTCCATTAACAAAAATATACTCCCTCAGTTCCTAAATACTCCATCAATCTAAGTCTTTGTAGAGATTCCACTATAAACTACATACGGATGTATATAGATGCATTTTAGAGTGTACATTCACTCATTTTGCTCTGTATGTAGTCTATAGTGAAATCTCTACAAAGACTTATAGTATTTAGGAACAGAGGGAGTATAATCTTAACGATCTGACGTCAGCTCAGAGGTTTCTTTTTTTAATGAACGCGCTGTGACACGTTCAATTCCTGTGTACGAATCTCAAAGCAAGACACGTGGCAATCACTTTTCGCTCCCACGCACCCCTCTGAGCGAACTACAGCCTGACGGCACTAAACGGTTCGCTCAGGATGGCAAATTCTTTTTTTTAGAGCATGGGAATTTTCACCATTTCCGTTTGATGTAGCATGGCAATATTCGTCTGCCAGCATGGCAAATCTTGAACTAAGTTGGGAATTTTCGTTGCATAATGGCAAATCCCTAAAACCGCATGGCAATTACTCTGCTGCAGCATGGCAAATTAATCTTTCTGTTAGCATTGCAATTTTTTTCTTTACAACATGGCAAATCTTTATACAATAGCATGGCAAATATATATGTTTTACCGGCAATCCTCTTTCGCTGGGAGTGATTTTTTTTAGGAAACACATTCAGGTTGCAGCATTCGTTCGGATGACCTAACGATAGTTCACTAGGGGGACCTCCTCAATGAGGGACCGTCAGCAGGTCAAAAACATATATACATGGTTCACATGACAACTTACTACATCAGTAGATGAGATGACACCACCTTCCGGATCGAGAAAGAACAGCTGAAGATTTATTTCCTCACCTCTTTGCGCGTTTGGGGTCAAGGAGAGCTAGCTCGGCGATCCTCTCGGCCGGCATGGCTTTCTTGGCATAGTCCAGCCCGCCCGACAGCGCCGACTCGCCTTCGAACGGCGAGTTCACCCCATCCATGGACCCGCTCCTCTTATGGCCACCACCACCCCCGCCTCCTCCCCCCTGCAAGGCGAGGCCCTCGAAGAAGGCGGCGTCAAGGGAGAGGCTCCTGTTGTGGGTCCCGCCCGGTGGACGGGGAGCCGGTGTCTGGGACGAGCTGGCCGCCATCGGCGGGGGAGGAGGCGGGGTCGGGTCGGAGACCGCCGGGGAGTCGTCGGAGAGGGATGGGAAGTCGAGGTCGGAGAAGGAGAAGTCTCCATCGGGGTCGAGGAAGAGGTCGATGTCGGGGAAGCGCAGAAACGTCTCCGAATGGGCCCGCCGGTGGTGCCCTCGCACACCAGTGCCGCCGGGGGACGGCACCGGAGTTGGCAGCTGGAAGCGTGGGTCCATGGCGGCCAACGGGAGGTCTACGCCGGCGGCGGCGGCAGCACGTGGAGTAGAGCTGGGAGGCGTTGCGCTGTGTGTGTGTATGTTTGAGCTCGGGGGATCGAGTTGGTGGGATACGTGTGAGGAGAAAATGGGGGCAGGCTGCGTGGGTGGTGCCGCGCTCCCCCGCGTGGTCCCGGTGCACCGAGTTCGCGCAGCCTGAACAAATCGCGAGGCTCGATGGACGGTCAAAGTGGTGTGTGGCTGGTGAGGAGAGTCCAGGGAGCTGTAGAGAATCTCCGTCGGGAGCACAAGTGTGGACGCGAGGTGGAAGAGGGTGTCTTGGTGGACCTGGCGTACGGGTGCGGCCACCGGGAAGTACAAATCGCTAGGAGCATCGGACGTTCCTGTCAGAGGTAATATCACAGCTGGTGTTTAAACTCGCCACCGATGTTCACTTTAGTGTTTAAAATTGAAAAATACATTAAACTGGTTTTAAAACTTGGCACGAGCGTGCAAATACGGTGTTAATCCTATTAGTAGACGTTTTTATGCTGACATGGCACCGTAGTTCGCTTAGCATGCACAGACAACCTCGCCCTAGCAAACTGGAACTATTGCCAGTATGCCATACGTTTTCTCGTGCCTGTTAATGAAAACCGATCCTTTTTCTTAAAATAATGAAAACATTTCTTTTTTTAGATAAAGAGACACGTACGTGGGTTTTAATCGGCTCAGCAGTGCAGCCCAGTTTGCGCATGTTAGTTTCATTTAGAATTTTGTAAAAAAGTTTGTAAATTATAATCACAGTAATAAAAATATTCACGTATTTGTTTTAAATGTATCCTATAAATAAAATGGTAGTTTTGATTATAAAAATGGCTTTAAAATTTAGAATTATATAAATATTTTCTGTACTACAATTCATAAATATTATTTTAACTACATAAACCTTTTAATAGTTACATGTACATTTTCACGATTCATATTGTTTAACAAATTTTCAATAATGTAAAATGTTCACAAATATGCAAAATTTAAAATTTTAGTTTATAAAAAATATTCACTCCAGACTATAGTTTAATTATAAAAAAATATGAATATATGACACGATGAAAGTTATACACATGTTTCTCGCAAAAAATGAAAGTTATACACATGTGAATATTAATAAAAAATGTTTCTACTTATCATTTTTTCCTTTTAAGCATAATCCAAGCATGCATAATCTTTTAGAATTTACTCAAAAAATTAAGTTTTTTATAATTATTTTTCATATACTAAACAATTTAGAAAATTTATTTACTAAAAGCTTTAACTATAAATCACATGTAAATAGCTGACTATTTTTTAATTACATGAACATTTTAGTTATTTAATTTATATGTATTTATAAAAAATTTGAAGCACAAATATTTGAAATGTATTTTTATTACTGTGATTATAATTAACAATTTTTTTTACAAATTTCTAAATCAAACTAACATGCGCAAACTGGGCTGCACTGCAGCAGGCCATTAAAACCCACTAACGTGTTTCTTTATCTAACAAAATAGGAAATGTTTTCATTATTCTAAAAAAAGGATCTGTTTTCATTAACATGCACGAGAAAACGTATGGGCGAGTAGTTCCAGTTTGCTAGGGCGAGGTTGTCTGTGCATGCTAAGCGAACTACGGTGCCATGTCAGTATAAAAACGTCTACTAATAGGATTAGCACCGTATTTGCACGCTCGTGCCAAGTTTTAAAACCAATTTGGTGTATTTTTCAACTTCAGGCACTAAAGTGAACATCGGTGGCAAGTTTAAGCACCACCTGTGATATTACCTCTTCCTCTTATGCCGCCGTCCGTGGACTCGGTGCAGCCAGAGTCAAGTACCAAGGGCACGGATGTAACTTTGTGCAGGTGGAAGGAATGCCGCGTTGGTCCTATGAGCGAGCGGCGTGCGGCAGCTGGTGCGGACCTGGCAATACTCTCTGCCGGTGAACTTCTCCCCCCGATGGAGCGTGGGTGTGAGGCCAACTCCCGACCCCATTTCCTTCGTCCGGTCGTGTCCCTTTGGACCCAACGCGTGCCCGCAAATAGACGGACGTCCGTTTCCTATCCATCAGCGACCCATTTTTGGCTTAAAATTGATCCGTGTCTGTGTCAAAACAGGGAGGACGCGGATGGGCGGGATGCAGGACCTTGTCTTCCCATGGCCCGCCTATCAGAGACACAACGTTCTCATTTTCCTCTTCTTTCCCAAAAACCATCCCGCCCATTCCAGCTCCATGGTCAGCACCCCGCAGCAACCCGTCGTCATCGTCCCAGCCGCCACTTCTGCCTGTCCTGCCACAAAGAAGAAGAAGCCGAAGGCGGAGATCTCGCCGGCGGAGCTCGACCGACTCAACCAAGAATCGGCCAAGAGGAGAGCCCGGAGGGCCGCTATGGTGGAGGGGAAAGTTGTCACCCAGTACGCCCTCGAGGCCGCCGTTGCGCAACACATGGCCACTGTTCAGGCCAACGAGGCCCTCGTCACTAAGACCAAGCAAGCAGCGATGACGCATGCCCTCCTCGTGCTAGGGTTTAGCCGACCCGTGTCGGCCATTCCTTCGACCTCCGCAATGGCCGAGGCGAGCACATGCTCGTCGGCTATTCACCCTCCACAACACCGCAAACGGGCGTCGTCCCGGCGCACAAGCATGGTGCGACCTGCTTCTCCACGTCGCCGGACGGCAGCCTGATCGCGCCGGCCACCCCCGCGGCCCCGCCCCCGCGATCGCCATCAACCTCAACATCACGTGTGGGTCGGGTATTGTCGACTAGTCGGACACCGGGATGCAAAGCAAGCAACCGCGGGCGATTCCTATGACCAACCTTCCAGACACCCGCAACCTATTTGACGGAATGCTCTACCCAACGCCGGCGCAAGACGACCCCGACTTCAACGCTTTCATGGAGAACGTCATCTATGAGGGTTGTGGCCAAGCCTTCCACCCCGAGGGTCAAGGCCAAGGCTTCGATCCCGACAAGACCCAAAGCCAAGACGGGTGCAGCCAACATGAAGAGCCCGTCGGGCCCGTGGGACTGGGGGCACCCAGGCCTGTCTGCCCGCGGCCCAGTGCGCAACGCCCTCCAGGAGGCTCAAGGCTGGCCCAATGGTAGAGATTCACAAGCAAGACCCTCGCGAGGCGTACGTCAGCAAGTGTCTCCAGGAGTCTCACGAGGCTGCTTCCCGAGGCCCCTCGTGGAGGCGTGTGAGTCAAGGAGCTGCTCAGTGGAGTCACGAGGCCCTGCGTCGTCACGTGGGTGATGCATGTAGCGACGAGCGAAGCCAGAGGAGCGCCAGCAGGCGGGCACAGGGAGATTTTCCTCTTTGGTGCTAAGGAAGCAAGGGCAGCATGCAATTCCCAAAGCAATCTCCAAAGGTTACCCGTTTGGTGCAAGAAGGCCATGATGACGGGCTCACCAAGACGGAGGTCATCACCGAGCCCACCGACGCGTCACGGCACAAGGCCTTTGCAGGCGAAGACCACCTTTAGTCAGGATTTTGTACTCTTGTCCCCCTTCAGACTGGCCGTTGTGGCAACCCTTCCAGCCAAGTGTTTTCGGGGGAAGAGAACCAAGGCTAGTATAAGTAGGGGTAGGGTGCCACCGTAGAAAGGGATCCCTCCAGAAGACTGCTCATTTCCCCCCTTGTACTCTTATACTTATCCTCCCTCACGAGGCAATCCAACCACAAGCAGGGGTAGGGTCTTACACCGCAAGATGGCCCAAACCTGGGTAAACTGGTGTGTCCACTCATGTCGCTTGAAGCTACGTCGGTATTTCCCCAAAGAGGAAGGGATGATGCAGCACAGCGGCGATAGGTATTTCCCTCATATATGAAACTAAGGTTGTCGAACCAGTAGGAGAACCAAGCAACACAATGTAAACAGCCCCAGCACACAAATAACAAATACTCCCAACCCGACGTGTAAAGGGGGTTGTCAATCCCTTTCGGGTAACGGCGCCAGAAATTGGCACGTGGACGGGAGAAAGTTGTAAATATTGATAGATCAAACGCCAAATAAAATAAAGTGCAGCAATATATTTTTGTATTTCTAGTTTAATAGATCTGGAAATAAAAGCAAAGGAAAAGTAGATCGCCAAGGCAAATAATATGAGAAAGAGACCCAAGGGCCGTAGGTTTCACTAGTGGCTTCTCTCAAGAAAAATAGCAAACGGTGGGTAAAAAAATTACTGTTGGGCAATTGATAGAACTTCAAGTAATCATGACGATATCCAGGCAATGATCATTACATAGGTATCACGTCCAAGATTAGTAGACCGACTCCTGCCTGCATCTACTACTATTACTCCACACATCGATCGCTATCCAGCATGCATCTAGTGTATTAAGTTCATCGAGAAACGAAGTAATGCAATAAGAACGATGACATGATGTAGACAAGATCTATCTATGTAGAGATAGACCCCATCGTTTTATCGTTAGTAGCAACGATACATACGTGCCGGTTCCCCTTCTGTCACTGGGATCAAGCACCGTAAGATCAACCCACTATAAAGCACCTCTTCCCATTGCAAGATAAATAGATCAAGTTAACCAAACGAAACCCAAATATCGAAGAAGAAATACGAGGCTATAAACAATCATGCATAAAAGAGATCAAAGAAACTCAAATACTTTCATGGATATAAAAAGATAGATCTGATCATAAACTCAAAGTTCATCCGATCCCAACAAACACATCGCAAAAAGAGTTACATCATATGGATCTCCAAGAGACCATTGTATTGAGAATTCAGCGAGAGAGAGAGAGGAAGCCATCTAGCTACTAACTAAGGACCCGAAGGTCTACAAAGAACTACTCACGCATCATCAGTGAGGCACCAATGAAGGTGATGAACCCCATCTGTGATGGTGTCTAGACTGGATCTGGTGGTTCCGAACTATGCGGTGGCTGGAATTGATTTTCGTCGACTCCCCTAGGGTTTCTGGAATATTGGGGTATTTATAGAGCAAAGAGGCGGTCCGGGGGGCACCCGAGGTGGTCACAACCCACCAGGGCGCGCCTCGGCCTCCTGGCGTGCCCTGGTGGGTTGTGCTCCCCTCGGAGCACCCCCCAGGCGCTGCCTTGGCCCATTGGGTGTCTTCTGGTCCATAAAAAATCTCTGTAAAATTTCATTGCATTTGGACTCCGTTTGGTATTGATTTCATGCGATGTAAAAAACATGCAAAAACAGCAATTGGCACTTGGCACTATGTCAATAGGTTAGTACCAAAAATGATATAAAATGACTATAAAATGATTACAAAACATCCAAGATTGATAATATAACAGCATGGAACAATCAAAAATTATAGATACGTTGGAGACGTATTATCCACCGTTCTTCCTTCCAGCTCGAGCATGCTGGAGCATAGCCGTGGGATTGTGGAATCGCGAAGCATGGCTTAGCGAAGGCAGTGAGCGCACCCCAGAGTTCGGACCTTCTTGGGTCCGCGGAGCCCTGAGTCCAACATTTGGCGCGCCGGGTAGGGGTGTGTTGTGACGCCTGGATAATTAGGCTACAGTAATCCCCTGCTAATGACGCCATGTCATCACTCTTACTGTTGCTAGTCCTCACTTGCATTCAAACACCATTCAAATTCAAATTCAAATTTTCAAACATGCAAACAAAAATGTTCAAAGTGTGGCAAATATTACATAACTAATTATGGTGGTGAACCAACATTTTATAAAGTGGATTAATGTCCTAAAACAATTAAAACGGTAGCTGAAAACAATTATTAAATGCATTTAGTAATAAAACAAATACAGGTCCATTTTGTTAGGTGCCAAATTATTTGTGGCAGTGGCATACTTAATATTACTAATTTTGGAGCTAGTTTTATATTTAATAAAACTAAAAATAAAATGAACTAAAAGAAACAGAAAAGAATAAAGAGAAAAGGCAAAAGGAAAATAAAAGGAAACCCACCCTACCCCACTGGGCCTTGGCCCACCAGGACCACCAGCCGGCCCAACCCCACCTCTCGGTCATCTTCGTCCTACTATAAACGACCGAGGGCATGCTCCCACCCGACCGCTTCGCCGGTGACGCCTTGGTGGAGGATAAGGATGCCCCGGCGCCTCGGGCTCTCCTCCCCCACTTGCGCCACTACCACTCGCGCCCCTTTCTCTCCCCATATCCACCTCTCCCTCTTCGCCGACCTGCAGAAGGGGCCGACACCGGAGCTACCTCCCCGCCCCGATGCCTCGCTCGCAGGGCGCCCGAGGACGCCGCCCCGACAAACGCACGCCGTCGTCGAGCCTTGCCCGCGCACATTGTTGCACACCTGCAGGGCCGGTGAGCCCCCTCCTTCCCCCTCGATCCCCCTGCTCTGTTGTCGTCATCGACAGTTTGCCCAACCCCGTGGCCGCATGCGCTGCTGCTGCTTCTCGGTGCTGCTACTGCTGGTTGCCGCCCGTGCTCGCCGCCCTGCTGCCTCGGTGCACTCCCATGCCCGGCGCCCCGCCGAAGTCACCAATATGACCGCGCCCGCGCAACGTCGCCTGATGCTCCCCCTCATTGGCCACCCGACCGCGCGCGAACCCTTCCGTGCCCTGGCCCCGCTCTTGGCTTTTCCCGCGTCGACCGTGCCCTGGTGGCGTGCCTCACCACGACCCCGCCAGCACCGCTCCGCCTGCGCCTGCCCGCGCCGAGTGCCTGCTACCGCCCCGTTCTACCGTGTCCCGCTTGACCTCGCCCCTGCGTCCCGCACGACCTCGCCGCCGACCATGCTACCTGTGACCCCCAGCCACGCCTCCACCACCGTTGGACGCATCACGCTGCGACCTATCTAGCCACTACTGCAGGATGCTGCTAACACGCCACTATGATCAGAGACCCTTCGACGAAACTGTGTGCGATGCATTAATCGCAAACCGTGGTGTAAAAAAACTATCAAAAGGTGCAAAACATTTGCGATGATGGATGCATCAAACACGGTTCCTATTTTAGTTGTGTGTGCGATGTGGGGCATACAGTTCAGTTCAATTAACTGTTTGCGACGAGGAAGAAGAATAGAAACGGGCAGCCAGATGAAGGCATGTGCGATATACGGCATATAGTTCTGTAGGATTGAAAGTAGGTCTAGAGGGGGTGATTAGACTACTTGACCAAATAAAAAATCTAGCCTTTTCCCTATTTTAAGTCTGGGCAGATTATAGCAAATTGGTACAAGTCAAGCAATCAACCTACACATGCAATTCTAAGAGTATAGCAACGAAACATAAAACATTGCATATGAAGGTAAATGGAGGGGTTTGGAAAGGCAAACACAATGTAGATACTGAGATTTTTGGCGTGGTACCGATAGGTGGTGCTATCGTACATCCACGTTGATGGAGACTTCAACCCACGAAGGGTAACGGTTGCGCGAGTCCACGGAGGGCTCCACCCACGAAGGGTCCACGAAGAAGCAACCTTGTCTATCCCACCATGGACATCACCCACGAAGGACTTGCCTCACTTGGGTAGATCTTCACGAAGTAGGTGGCCTCCTTGCCCTTACAAACTCCTTGGTTCAACTCCACAATCTTGATGGAGGCTCCTAATGTCTACTACACAACCTTGTTCTTGTAGACGTTGTTGGGCCTCCAAGTGCAGAGGTTTGTAGGACAGTAGCAAATTTCCCTCAAGTGGATGACCTAAGGTTTATCAATCCGTAGGAGGCATAGGATGAAGATGGTCTCTCTCAAGCAACCCTGCAACCAAATAACAAAGAGTCTCTTATGTCCCCAACACACCCAATACAATGGTAAATTGTATAGGTGCACTAGTTCGGCGAAGAGATGGTGATACAAGTGGTATATGGATAGTAGATAAAGGTATTTGTAATCTGAAATTATAAAAACAGCAAGGTAACTAATGATAAAAGTGAGCGTAAACGGTATTGCAATGCTAGGAAACAAGGCCTAGGGTTCATACTTTCGCTAGTGTAAGTCCTCTCAACAATACTAACATAATTGGATCACATAACTATCCCTCAACATGCAAAAAAGAGTCACTCCAAAGTCACTAATAGCGGAGAACAAACGAAGAGATTATGGTAGGGTACGAAACCACCTCAAAGTTATTCTTTCCAATCAATCCGTTCGGCTATTCCTATAAGTGTCAAAAACAGCCCTAGAGTTCGTACTAGCATAACACCTTAAGACACAAATCAACCAAAACCCTAATGTCACCTAGATACTCCAATGTCACCTCAAGTATCCGTGGGTATGATTATACGATATGTGTCACACAATCTCAGATTCATCTATTCAACCAACACATAGAACCTCAAAGAGTTCCCCAAAGTTCTACCAGAGAATCATGACGAAAACGTGTGCCAACCCCTATGCATAGGTTCATGGGCGGAACCCGCAAGTTGATCACCAAAACATACATCAGGTGAATCACGTGATATCCCATTGTCACCACAGATATCCATGACAAGACATACATCAAGTGTTCTCAAATCTATAAAGACTCAATCCGATAAGATAACTTCAAAGGGGAAACTCAATCCATTACAAGAGAGTAGAGGGGGAGAAGAAACATAAGATCCAACTATAATAGCAAAGCTCGCGATACATCAAGATCGTATCACCTCAAAAACACGAGACAGAGAGAGAGATCAAAGACATAGCTACTGGTACATACCCTCAGCCCCGAGGGAGAACTACTCCCTCCTCGTCATGGAGAGCACCGGGATGATGAAGATGGCCACCGGAGAAGGATTCCCCCTCCGGCAGGGTGCCGGAACGGGTCTAGATTAGCTTACGGTGGCTACGGAGGCTTCTGGCGGCGGAACTCTGGATCTATTGTGCTCACGGATGTTTTTAGGGTATATGGAGATATATAGGCGGAAGAAGTACGTCAGGGGGGCACGAGGGGCTCACGAGGGTGGAGGGCGTGCCTAGGGGGGTGGGCGCGCCCCCTGCCTCGTGACCTCCTCGTAGAGCCCCCGACGTGCACTCCAAGTCTTCTGGGCTTCTTTCCTTCCAAAAATGAGTTCCGTGAAGTTTCAGGTCGATTGGACTCCGTTTGATTTTCCTTTTCTTCGAAACCCTAAAACAGGGTAAAAACATAAACTGGCACTGGGCTCTGGGTTAATAGGTTAGTCCCAAAAATGATATAAAAGTGTATAATAAAGCCCATAAACATTCAAAACAGTAGATAATATAGCTTGGAGCAATCAAAAATTATAGATAGGTTGGAGACGTATCAGCATCCCCAAGCTTAATTCCTGCTTGTCCTCGAGTAGGTAAATGATAAAAACAGAATTTTTGATGCGGAGTGCTACTTGGCATAATTTCAATGTAATTCTTCTTAATTGTGGCATGAATATTCAGATCCAAAAGATTCAAGACAAAAGTTCATACTGACATAAAAATAATAATACTTCAAGCATACTAACAAAGCAATCATGTCTTGTCAAAATAACATGGCCAAATAAAGTTCATCCCTACAAAATCATATAGTCTGGCTATGCTCCATATTCACCACACAAAGAATTTAAATCATGCACAACCCCAATGACAAGCCAAGCAATTGTTTCATACTTTTGATGTCCTCAAACTTTTTCAATCTTCACGCAATACATGAGCGTGAGCCATGGACATAGCACTATAGGTGGAATAGAATGGTGGTTGTGGAGAAGACAAAAAGGAGAAGATAGTCTCACATCAACTAGGCATATCAACGGGCTATGGAGATGCCCATCAATAGATATCAATGTGATTGAGTAAGGATTTCCATGCAACGGATGCACTAGAGCTATAAATGTATGAAAGCTTAACAAAAGAAACTAGTGGGTGCGTATCCAACTCGCTTGCTCACGAAGACCTGTGGCATTTTGAGGAAGCCCGTCATTGGAATATACAAGCCAAGTTCTATTATGAAAGATTCCCACTAGTATATGAAAGTGACAACATAGGAGACTCTCTATCATGAAGATCATGGTGCTACTTTGAAGCACAAGTGTGGTAAAAGGGTAGTAGCATTGCCCCTTCTCTCTTTTTCTCTCATTTTTTTTATTTTTTTATTTTTTATTTTTTTATTTGGGCCTTCTATTTTTTTATGGACTCTTTTTTTATTTGGGCTTCTTTGGCCTCTTTTTTTTTCGTCCAGAGTCTCATCCCGACTTGTGGGGGAATCATAGTCTCCATCATCCTTTCCTCACTGGGACAATGCTCTAATAATGATGATCATCACACTTTTATTTACTTACAGCTCAAGAATTACAACTCGATACTTAGAACAAGATATGACTCTATATGAATGCCTTCGGCGGTGTACCGGGATGTGCAATGATGCATGAGTGACATGTATGAAAGAATTATGAAAGGTGGCTTTGCCACAAATACGATGTCAACTACATGATCATGCAAAGTAATATGACAATGATGAAGCGTGTCATAATGACGGAACGGTGGAAAGTTGCATGACAATATATCTCGGAATGGCTATGGAAATATCATAATAGGTAGATGTGGTGGCTGTTTTGAGGAAGGTATATGGTGGGTTTAAGGCAGCGGCGAAAGTTGCATGGTACTAGAGAGGCTAGCAATGGTGGAAGGGTGAGAGTGCGTATAATTCATGGACTCAACATTAGTCATAAAGAACTCATATACTTATTGCAAAAATCTACAAGTTATCAAAGCAAAGTATTACGCGCATGCTCCTAGAGGGATAGATTGGTAGGAAAGACCATCGCTTGTCCCCGACCGCCACTCATAAGGAAGACAATCAATAAATAAATCATGCTCCGACTTCATCACATAACGGTTCACCATACCTGCATGCTACGGGAATCACAAGCTTCAACACAAGTATTTCTCAAATTCACAACTACTCAACTAGCATGACTTTAATATCACCATCTCCATATCTCAAAACAATTATCAAGTATCAAACTTACCGTAGTATTCAACACACTCATAAGAAAGATTTTACTAATATTGTATACCTAGCATATTAGGATTTTAAGAAAATTACCATGCTATTTAAGACTCTCAAAATAATATAAGTGAAGCACTAGAGCAAACAACAAACTACTCCGAAAGATATAAGTGAAGATCAATGAGTAGTCGAATAATTATGCAACTATGTGAAGACTTTCTAACATTTAATAATTTCAGATATTGGTATTCTATTTAAACAGCAAGCAAAGCAAAATAAAATGACATCTAAGAATAGCAAACATCATGTGAAGAAGCAAAAACTTAGGATCAACCGAAACTAACCGATAGTTGTTGAAGAAGAAAGGTGGGATGCCAACCGGGGCATCCCCAAGCTTAGACACTTGAGACTTATTGAAATATTATCTTGGGGTGCCTTGGGAATCCCCAAGATTGAGCTTTTGTGTCTTCTTAATTCCTCTCATATCACGGTCTCCCTAAATCTCAAAAGCTTCATCCACACAAAACTCAACAAGGACTCGTGAGATAAGTTAGTATGAACCATTGCCAAAACCTTATCATACTCTACTGTAGAAAATTACTAAAATTATTATTCAACATTGCATACTAAATGCCTCTGCATATTTAATAGTCCTATCCTCAAATAGAAACATTAAAGAAGCAAACATATGCAAACAATGCAAACATAATAGCAATCTGCCTAAACAGGACAGTCTGTAAAGAATGCAGCAACATCCATACTTCCCTAGATCCAAAAAAATATGAAAGAAAATTCCCACTGTAGTAAATTTATCATATCTTAATATGCAAAAGGTTTAAACATTTTATCACATTCAGACTTTTCTAGGGAATTATTGCAACAGCGGTAAACTTTCTGTTCTCAAACAGTAACATGTATACTTGTAACATATGCATAGTGGAGGCTATCAATGCCACTTTTATTGAAATAAAATATGCAAAACATTGTTCTAAATAACATCAAGCAAATCCTAACAAAATAAATTGACGCTCCAAGCAAAACACATATCATGTGGTAAATAAAAATATAGCTCCAAGTAAAGTTACCGATGAACGAAGACGAAAGAGGGGACGCCTTCCAGGGCATCCCCAAGCTTAGGCTCTTGGTTGTCCTTGAATATTACCTTGGGGTGCCTTGGGAATCCCCAAGATTAGGCTCTTGCCACTCCTTATTCCATAGTCCATCGAATCTTTACCCAAAACTTGAAAACTTCACAACACAAAACTTAACAGAAAACTCGTAAGCTCCATTAGTATAATAAATCACCACTTCAAGGTACTGTAATGAATTCATTATTTATTTATAAGGGTGTTATACCTACTGTATTCCAACTTCTCTATGGTTTATAAACTATTTTACTAGCCATAGATTCATCAAAATAAGCAAACAACACACGAAAAACAGAATCTGTCAAAAACAGAACAGTCTGTAGTAATCTGTAGCTAGCGCAAGATCTGGAACCCCAAAAATTCTAAAATAAATTTCTGGACGTGAGGAATTTATCTATTAATCATCTGCAAAAATAATTAACTAAATAGCACTCTCCAAATAAAAATGGCAGCAATTCTCGTGAGCGCTAAAGTTTCTGTTTTTTACAGCATGATCAACAAGACTTTCCCCAAGTCTTCCCAAAGGTTCTACTTGGCACAAACACTAATTAAACAACTAAAAGCACATCTAAACAGAGTATAGATGAATTATTTATTACTAAACAGGAGCAAAAAGTAAGGAATAAAAATAAAATTGGGTTGCCTCCCAACAAGCGCTATCGTTTAATGCCCCTAGCTAGGCATGATGATTTCAACGATGCTCACATAAAAGATAAGAATTGAAACATAAAGAGAGCATCATGAAGAATACGACTAGCACATTTAAGTATAACCCACTTCCTATGCATAGGGATTTTGTGAGCAAACAACTTATGGGAACAAGAATCAACTTGCATAGGAAGGTAAAACAAGCATAACTTCATAACTTTAAGCACATAGAGAGGAAACTTGATATTATTGCAATTCCTACAAGCATAAGTTCTGTAAGTGCATCTAGTGCCACCCCTAGTTGGTTTTGGAGTATTGACGACAAACCTAGTTGAGGGACTAATGTGGTTGTGAGAATTGCAGGATAACATAGGTAGAAATCCCTCATTGATTCGGTTTTCCTACCAGAGATGACCCCTAAAAATGTATGAAGACATTGATGTCAAAGGTGGTATATGAAGATATTCACATTGAAGACTATGACAAGAGAAGACATCGCCATGAAGCCAATGGAGCTCGAAGACTTAGATCTTTCGTAGTTCTTTTTTTCTGTGTTGAGTCATAGGAACCACCGTACTGTTAAGTGGGGTCCAAGAGAACCAGTCAGAATGACTGAAGTGATGCTTAACCAAAACCTATGTCTTCGAGTGAAGACTATGAGAGCAAATCTTGTCCAGAGTCGGACAAGTCAGCTTTGCTTGTAGCCCAAGTAAAGTTGTCGTGTGAGTTTGAAATCTGACTGTTGGAACACGTGTCAGTTCCTTAGTGACCTAGGGTCATTTCGGACAAATCAGGTCGGGTTGCCTAGTGGCTATAAATAGCCCGCCCCCTACAACCATAAACGGTTGGCTGCTCAGAGTTAGAGTACGGCTTTTTTCGTTTGAGAGCAACCCACCTCGAAGCCTTTGAGAGAGAATTCCTTGCGAGGATAAAGCCCTAACCACCCAGAGCCAAAGAGAATTAGGCATCACTTAAGTCTTCTTGTCTGTGTGATCTGAAGACTTATTACACTTGAGGACTGTGAATCCTCCAGCCGGTTAGGCGTCGCGTTCTGAGCATCCAAGAGACATTGTGGATCGCCGGTGAACGAAGTCTGTGAAGGTTTGGGAGTCTACCTTGAAGACTTACCAGAGTGATTGGGCGAGGTCTGTGTGACCTTAGCTCAAGGGGAATACGGTGAGGACTGGGTGTCCTGAGCTGCATGTTCAGGACTGGGTGTCCGGGACTGTGTGTCCTCAGGTTTAAATACCTAGCCGCCCTAACCAGACGTACAGTTGTCACAGCAACTGGAACTGGTCCAACAAATCATTGTCTTCAACGAGTCACTGGTTTCATCCTTCCCTTCCCTCTACTTATTGTTACTCCTTGTGAAGTCATTGTATGATTGCACTATCTTTTGTCTTCACTGAGTGACTGCGTGTTCTGTTTGGCTTCATAATATCTTCCTACCTGATCCTTACTACATTGCTGCTATTAGTCATTGTGCTCTCAGTCCATTGAATACTTGACTATGGTTTGCCTAGTGTAGTCTACCTTCCGCTGCATGGTAATAGGTTTATTTCTATCGTTTGTCTTCGAAACTTCCACGTTTTGAAGACTTTCATAAAAATCGCCTATTCACCCCCCTCTAGTCGATATAACGCACTTTCAATTGGTATCAGAGCAAGGTACTCCCTTGTTCTGTGTGATTCGGTTTAACCACCTGGAGTTTTAGCTATGTCGACTGCAGGGATAATTAAAGTCTCCGCTGCGTGCCCCGTCTTCGATGGAACTAAATATCCCTACTGGAAGAATAAGATGCGCCTGCATCTTGAAGCCATTGACGTCGACCTATGGTATGTCGTCAAGAACTGTGTTCCCAAGGCTGAAGAAGGTGTCACTGCTGCTGATGTCAAGAAGTTCGTTCAACTGGACTCTACCGCCAAGAATATCATCTGTGGTCATCTGACCAAAGGACAGTATGGCCGTGTGAGTGCTTTGGAAACATCTAAGCTGGTCTGGGACTGGCTCTCCAAGGTCAACGAAGGCGTCTCAACCCAGAGAGATCAGAGAATCAGTGTCCTTCGCAACCTCTTCAACCGCTTCAAGCGAAATGACAATGAGAATGTCCAGCTCACGTTTGATCGACTCACTGACATCACAAATGAGCTTCAAGCCCTCGGCGCTACTGAGATCACCAAGCATGAAGTCGTCAAGACACTACTGAGATCACTTGACAGTTCGTTTGACACCCTAGCCCTGATGATTCAAGAACGACCTGATTTCAAGACACTCGATCCGTCCGACATACTTGAGAGGCTCAACACACATGAGTTTCAGCTTTCTGAGAAAAGAGATATCTACGGTCCAAACTATGGGCGAACTCGTGCCTTGAAGGCAAAAGCTGTCTCCTCATCTGAAGAAGAATCTGACAGCAGTTCTGATGATCCTGAAGACATTGGAAAGGAACTTGCTATGCTTGTGAAGAAGTTCCAAAAATTCACCAAGAAGAAAGGCTTCAGAAAGTCTTCACGATCAAGCTCAAGGAATGATGAAGCTTCTGCTCATGACTACAAGAAGAAAACATGCCACAAGTGCAAGAAAACTGGCCACTTCATCTCTGAGTGTCCGCAGTGGGACAATGAGAACAGAAAGAAGAAGAAGAGCAAGGAATATGACTCTGACGACAAGAAGAAGAAGAAATACTCAAAGTCTTCTTCCAAGTCTTCCTCAAAGTCTTCATCACACAAGAAGAGCTCATCTGGCAAGGCACGTGCGTTTGTTGGCAAGGAAATGGATTCAGAGGAGGAGTCCGCTTCTGAGGAGGCGGAGGTGGAGTCTGAGGAGGAGTCCGATTCTAGCGTTGCAAGTCTAGCTACAGCATACGTTGCCAAGTCCATCTTCAACAGTGAAGACAATGACTTCACCACCGACACCGATGCAAATGACAAGGACTACTCTGCTCCTACCTACTGCTTCATGGCACGCGGTGCCAAGGTAAACTCACGCACTACTCACTATCAAACATCTAGTGACAATGACTCTGATTATGGTTCAAAACCCAGCTACAAAACACTTGCTAAAATTGCAACTGACAACAGAAAGCCATGGAACATATTCAAAAACTGTTAGACAAAAGCGATGATCTATTAGGCGCTGAAATGACTCGATCTGAGTCCTTAATTGAAGACATAAAAAATCTTCACGTTAATTATGAGGAACTTGAAAGTCGTCATGAAACGCTCTCAACAACTCATGAAAAGCTTTCCTATGATTATCTTCAAAGGAAGCAAGATCTTGAGAAATTGAGAGCGGCTCATGAAGATCTTCAAAAAGAAAATGAGTCACTTCGCGCCAAACAGATCAGTTCCGCTCAGGAAGGATTTGAACCACCATGTCTTAAATGCATTGAGCGTGAAAATGTTACTTCTGTTGCTGAATGTTCTACTTCTGCTATTGTTGCAATATCTTCAACTGTTGATGTGGGAACTAACACCTCTACTGAGGATACCACTGCTATTGCTGATGAGAATGCTAGGTTGAAGACATTGCTTGAAACAGGGATGTACAAAAGTCTCAAAGGGCATCAGACACTATGTGATGTCCTCAAAAGACAGATTCTGAACCAAAACCCTAGGAAAGAGGGTGTTGGGTTCGTAAGGAAAATGAATGCTGATGGCTCTTACTAAAAACCTGAGCAGTACCCCAAAACCACATGGGTTGCTGCAAAGGAACCTTCAGCAGATCCATCCAATCTATCTGGCTTCACTTGTGCTAACCCCATTGTCATTGATGAATCCTTTGATGCAAACTATAAACTGTTTAAGAATCAGAATGGTGAAGTGTTTGCCAGGTACATTGGTACTAACTGCAGGAATGGACCACCTATGAAGAAGATCTGGGTGCCGAAAAAGTGTTTTGAAAATCTTCCTATGAATGTCATCATGACACCACAGACGAAGAAGACAAACCCTAGACCACAGGCTTCATACGGCCCAAAGGCTTCATACAGACAGAGGACTCATCTGAGTCGCACTAACGCAAATGTTTTGCAGGGAAACCATACTCAGGCCTATGAATATGAGCGCGGTTCATCGAACCGCCATGTTCATAAGACCAAGAACTATTCTGCTTATTCTTATGAGTACTATTGTCCGCCTACAAGACTTTTTGCTAGGGCTCCAAAGCCAAAGTTCTTAGATGCTGCACTTAGACTTATTGCTTCTAAGCCACCCTTGAAGATGTGGGTGGCTAAGAAAGCTTAACTCTCTTTTGCAGGGAAAGGTCTCCAGCAGAAAACCAAAATCGTCTGACGCTATTGCTGGGGACCTTGAACATCTTGTAGGGCGCAAGATCAAATGCCCGAATGGTCTTACCATGTACTTCGTTCCTGAATCGCTTGCTACTCTCCCTATTAGTCCTAATCTGGATCTAAGCTTTCATAACCCACTGGTTCGTCAAATGTTTTTGCTTCACAATTCTCTTCGTGAAGCCTATCCCCCTAACTGCACTGTAGGGTACGACACCAGCGTCTTCAGAATGGATTATTGATAGTGGGTGTACCAATCACATGACTGGCAAAAGAAGCCTTCTTATGGACTCAACCTTACGTCCATCCGACAAGAGTCACATCACATTTGCTGACACTGGTAAAAGTAAGGTATTGGGTCTAGGTAGAGTTGCAATCTCAAAGGATCAACACATGGATAAAGTCATGCTTGTTGAATCCCTTGGCTTCAACTTAATGTCTGTCTCAATGCTTTGCGATTTGAACATGATCGTAATATTTGGAAAATATCGCTGCCTTGTTCTAATGGAATCTGACAAGTCTCTAGTGTTTGAAGGGTATCGAAAAGATGACTTGTACGTGGTAGATTTCTCAGCAGGACCACAGCTTGTTGCATGTCTTCTAGCAAAAGCCTCAGAATGCCGGCTCTGGCATCGGAGGCTAGGGCATGCTGGCATGAGGAACCTTCACACTCTTGCAAAGAAGAAGCATGTCATAGGCATCGAGGGCGTCAAGTTCAAGAAAGATCACTTATGCGGTGCCTGTGAAGCAGGAAAGATGATGAGGGCCAAACATCCCTCGAAGACAATCATGACAACTACTCGACCCTTCGAACTACTCCACATGGATCTTTCTGGTCCCACTCATTACTCAACTCTTACTACTACTGCTTGTCTCTATGGCTTTGTCATTGTTGATGATTATTCTAGATATACTTGGGTGCACATAATCCTCTACAAGACTGAAGTGCAGGATGTCTTGAGACGCTTCGCCAATCGAGCAATGAACAACTATGGCGCCATGATAAAGCACATCAGAAGTGACAATGGCATTGAATTCAAGAACACTGGCCTTGATACATATCTTGATACCTTGGGCATCACACATGAATTCTCAGCCCCGTACATGCCACAACAGAATGGCGTCGTCGAACGCAAGAACAGAACACTCATTGAGATGGCCAGAACGATGCTAGATGAATACAAGACTCCAAGAAAATTCTGTCCTGAAGCCATTGATACTGCATGCCATACAATCAATCGTGTTTATCTTCACAAGCTTCTGAACAAGACATCTTATGAGCTCCTTACTGGCAAGAAGCCAAATGTCAGTTACTTCAGAGTATTTGGCGCCAGGTGCTGGATCAAGGATCCACATCACACTTCAAAATTTGCACCAAAAGCACATGAGGGTTTTATGCTTGGATATGGAAAGGATTCGCACTCCTACAGAGTCTTCAATCTCTTTCATTATAAAGTGGTTGAAACAGTGGATGTGCGATTTGATGAGACTAACGGTTCACAAAGAGAACACCTGCCAAATGTGCTAGATGAAGTTCCATCCAACGAATCAATCAAGCTGATGGGAACTGGAGAAATCATGCCCTCTGAAGCTCAACCTGAAGAGGAACTTATCATCTCCGCACCTGATCAACCTGAAGACAATGCTCAGCCTGAAGACAATCCCTCTAACAACGACAATGATCAGCAAGAGCAAAATCTTCGTCCTGTACATCCACGCGTTGCCAGTGAAGTGCAGATTGAGAGAATAATTGATAGCATCAATGCACCCGGTCCGCTCACTCATTCAAGGGCAACTCAGCTAGCAAATTTTTGTGGGTACTTCGCATTCGTCTCAATAACAGAACCCAAGAAAGTTGAAGAAGCCTTCATGGAACCTGAATGGATTCAAGCTATGCAAGAAGAGCTTCAACAGTTTGAGCTGAATAATGTATGGGAACTGGTTAAGCGTCTTGATCCACGAAAGCACAACATAATAGGCACCAAATGGATATACCGCAACAAGCAAGATGAGCATGGTCAAGTTGTCAGAAACAAAGCTCGTCTCGTTGCTCAAGGATATACTCAAGTGGAGGGCATTGACTTCGATGAAACATTTGCTCCCGTGGCTAGGCTTGAAGCCATACGCATACTGCTGGCCTATGCAAATCATCATAACATACTTCTATATCAAATGGATGTGAAAAGTGCCTTTCTCAATGGCAAGATTGAAGAAGAAGTGTATGTAGCACAACCGCCTGGCTTTGAAAATCCAAAACACCCTGATATGGTACACAAGCTCAACAAGGCACTGTATGGCCTCAAACAAGCCCCTAGGGCCTGGTATGACACACTCAAGTACTTTCTGAAGAGCAAAGGCTTCATACCTGGTTCCCTCGACCCCACTCTCTTCACGAAGACATATGATGGTGAACTGTTTGTGTGCCAAATATATGTGGATGACATTATCTTCGGCTGCACCAATCAGAAGTACAGTGAAGAGTTTGGATATATGATGCAAGAGCAATATCAGATGTCCATGATGGGAGAGCTGAAGTTCTTCCTCGGTCTTCAAATACGACAGCAACGCAACGGCATCTTCATATCTCAAGAGAAGTATCTCAAAGATTGCCTGAAGAAGTTTGGTATGCAAGACTGCAAAGGCTTGACGACTCCAATGCCAGCCAAGCATCATCTGGGTCCTGACGACAATGATAAAGAGTTCGATCAAAAGGTATACCGCTCCATGATTGGTTCTTTGCTTTATCTATGTGCATCTAGGCCAGATATTATGCTTAGTGTTTGCATGTGTGCTCGATTTCAAGCGGCACCACAGGAGTCGCATCACTTAGCTGTGAAGCGAATCCTTCGATATTTGGCTGACACCCCAACTCTAGGATTATGGTATCCAAAGGGCTCAGAGTTTGATCTGGTTGGATTCTCGAATGCTGATTATGCTGGTGACAAAGTGGATCGCAAGTCTACATCAAGAACATGCCATTTTCTAGGACGATCACTTGTATGTTGGTCTTCAAAGAAGCAGAACTGTGTATCTCTCTCCACTGCTGAATCTGAATACATTGCTGCTGGATCTTGCTGCGCTCAGCTTCTATGGATGAAGCAAACACTCAAGGACTATGGCATTCATCTGAAGCAAGTGCCACTCTACTGCGACAACGAAAGCGCCATCAAGATTGCCAACAACCCAGTTCAGCACTCGAAGACAAAGCACATTGAAATTCATCATCACTTTCTCAGAGATCATGTTGTGAAGGAAGATATTGATATCATACACATCAACACTGAAGAGCAATTGGCGGATATCTTCACCAAGCCCTTGGATGAGAAGAGATTTTGCAAGTTATGGTGTGAGCTAAATATCTTGGAATCCTCAAATGTCTTGTGATCAGGCACACATCCTAACACTTATGCATATTGATGACTTAGATGTGCAACACACGAAGTAAAGTATATCTTCAATCAATGAAGACATACATTCTAAGTGTGAATACATTAATGTGGAATTTGACTTCAGAGCGCCAAGATAATTGTGCGCCGTGTCTGGGTCTAATACTTCCTATACGGTGGGTAACGCCACCACAAAATGTTCTGTTTGAAGTGTTTCATTCATGGTGTTACATTTGCTATGTCTTCACATTTGGTTTGGCTTCAATTTCAACATGTCTTCATGATTATCTTCACTATGTTTATTATATATATATATGTACTAGTGTTTTGTCCTCTACAATTCCTTATGAAGACAATTCCTTATCCTTTACAATTTCACATATTATATTCCCCGTTGAAAACTTCAACTAGTTTGTCATCAATCACCAAAAAGGGGGAGATTGTAAGTGCATCTAGTGCCACCCCTAGTTGGTTTTGGAGTATTGACGACAAACCTAGTTGAGGGACTAATGTGTTTGTGAGAATTGCAGGATAACATAGGTAGAAGTCCCTCATTGATTCGGTTTTCCTACCAGAGATGACCCCTAAAAATGTATGAAGACATTGATGTCAAAGGTGGTATATGAAGATATTCACATTGAAGACTATGACAAGAGAAGACATCGCATGAAGCCAATGGAGCTCGAAGACTTAGATCTTTCGTAGTTCTTTTTCTTCTGTGTTGAGTCATAGGAACCACCGTACTGTTAAGTGGGGTCCAAGAGAACCAGTCAGAATGACTGAAGTGATGCCTAACCAAAACCTATGTCTTCGAGTGAAGACTATGAGAGCGAATCTTGTCCAGAGTCGGACAAGTTAGCTTTGCTTGTAGCCCAAGTAAAGTTGCCGTGTGAGTTTGAAATCTGACCGTTGGAACACGTGTCAGTTCCTTAGTGACCCAGGGTCATTTCGAACAAATCAGGTCGGGTTGCCTAGTGGCTATAAATAGCCCACCCCTACAACCATAAACGGTTGGCTGCTCAGAGTTAGTGTACGGCTTTTGTCGTTTGAGAGCAACCCACCTCGAAGCCTTTGAGAGAGAATTCCTTGCGAGGATAAAGCCCTAACCACCCAGAGCCAAAGAGAATTAGGCATCACTTAAGTCTTCTTGTCTGTGTGATCTGAAGACTTATTACACTTGAGGACTGTGAATCCTCCAGCCGGTTAGGTGTCACGTTCTGAGCATCCAAGAGACATTGTGGATCGCCAGTGAACGAAGTCTGTGAAGGTTTGGGAGTCTACCTTGAAGACTTACCAGAGTGATTGGGCAAGGTCTGTGTGACCTTAGCTCAAGGGGAATACGGTGAGGACTGGGTGTCCTGAGCTGCGTGTTCAGGACTGGGTGTCCAGGACTGTGTGTCCTCGAGTTTAAATACCTAGCCGCCCTAACCAGACGTACAGTTGTCAAAGCAACTGGAACTGGTCCAACAAATCATTGTCTTCAACGAGTCACTGGTTTCATCCTTCCCTTCCCTCTACTTACTGTTACTCCTTGTGAAGTCATTGTATGATTGCACTATCTTTTGTCTTCACTGAGTGACTGCGTGTTCTGTTTGGCTTCATAATATCTTCCTACCTGATCCTTACTACATTGCTGCTATTAGTCATTGTGCTCTCACTCCATTGAATACTTGACTATGGTTTGCCTAGTGTAGTCTACCTTCCGATGCATGGTAATAGGTTTATTTCTATCGTTTGTCTTCGAAACTTCCACGTAGTAATTTTCAGTAGCATCATGAATGAATTCAACAATATAACCAGCACCTAAAGCATTCTTTTCATGATCTACAAGCATAGAAAATTTACGACTCTCCACATAGGCAAAATTCTTCTCATGAATAATAGTGGGAGCAAACTCAACAAAATAACTATCATGTGATTGAAAATTAAGATCAAGATGACAAGGTTCATTGTTATTATTATTCTTTAAAGCATAAGTGTCATTACAATAATCATCATAGATAGGAGGCATGCTTTCATCATAATAAATTTGCTCATCAAAACTTGGGGGACAAAAAAGATCATCTTCATCAAACATAGCTTCCCCAAGCTTGTGGCTTTGCATATCATTAGCATCATGGATATTCAAGGAATTCATACTAACAACATTGCAATCATGCTCATCATTCACATATTTTATGCCAAGCATTCTATGTAATTCTTCTTCTAGCATTTGAGCACAATTTTCCTTTCCATCATACTTACGAAAGATATTAAAAAGGTGAAGCGTATGAGACAAACTCAATTCCATATTTTTTTAGTTTTCTTTTATAAACTAAACTAGTAATAAAACAAGAAACTAAAAGACTCGATTGCAAGATCTAAAGATATACCTTCAAGCACTCACCTCCCCGGCAACGGCGCTAGAAAAGAGCTTGATGTCTACTACACAACCTTCTTCTTGTAGACGTTGTTGGGCCTCCAAGTGCAGAGGTTTGTAGGACAGTAGCAAATTTCCCTCAAGTGGATGACCTAAGGTTTATCAATCCGTAGGAGGCGTAGGATGAAGATGGTCTCTCTCAAGCAACCCTGCAACCAAATAACAACGAGTCTCTTGTGTCCCCAACACACCCAATACAATGGTAAATTGTATAGGTGCACTAGTTCGGCGAAGAGATGGTGATACAAGTGGTATATGGATAGTAGATAAAGGTATTTGTAATCTGAAATTATAAAAACAGCAAGGTAACTAATGATAAAAGTGAGCGTAAACGGTATTGCAATGCTAGGAAACAAGGCCTAGGGTTCATACTTTCGCTAGTGTAAGTCCTCTCAACAATACTAACATAATTGGATCACATAACTATCCCTCAACATGCAAAAAAGAGTCACTCCAAAGTCACTAATAACGGAGAACAAACGAAGAGATTATGTTAGGGTACGAAACCACCTCAAAGTTATTCTTTCCAATCAATCCGTTGGGCTATTCCTATAAGTGTCACACACAGCCCTAGAGTTCGTACTAGAATAACACCTTAAGACACAAATCAACCAAAACCCTAATGTCACCTAGATACTCCAATGTCACCTCAAGTATCCGTGGGTATGATTATACGATATGTGTCACACAATTTCAGATTCATCTATTCAACCAACACACAGAACCTCAAAGAGTTCCCCAAAGTTATACCGGAGAATCACGACGAAAACGTGTGCCAACCCCTATGCATAGGTTCATGGGCGGAACCCGCAAGTTGATCACCAAAACATACATCAAGTGAATCACGTGATATCCCATTGTCACCAAAGATATCCACGGCAAGACATACATCAAGTGTTCTCAAATCTATAAAGACTCAATCCGATAAGATAACTTCAAAGGGGAAACTCAATCCATTACAAGAGAGTAGAGGGGGAGAAGAAACATAAGATCCAACTATAATAGCAAAGCTCGCGATACATCAGGATTGTATCACCTCAAAAACACGAGAGAGAGAGAGAGATCAAACACATAGCTACTGGTACATACCCTCAGCCCTGAGGGAGAACTACTCCCTCCTCGTCATGGAGAGCACCGGGATGATGAAGATGGCCATCGGAGAAGGATTCCCCCTCCGGCAGGGTGCCGGAACGGGTCTAGATTAGCTTTCGGTGGTACAGAGGCTTTTGGCGGCGGAACTCCCAATCCATTGTGCTCACGGATGTTTTTAGGGTATATGGAGATATATAGGCGGAAGAAGTACGTCAGGGGGGCCACGAGGGGCTCACGAGGGTGGAGGGCGCGCCTAGGGGGGATGGGCGCGCCCCCTGCCTCGTGACCTCCTCGTAGAGCCCCCGACGTGCACTCCAAGTCTTCTGGGCTTCTTTCCTTCCAAAAATGAGTTTCGTGAAGTTTCAGGTCAATTGGACTCCGTTTGATTTTCCTTTTCTTCGAAACCCTAAAACAGGGTAAAAATATAAACTGGCACTGGGCTCTGGGTTAATAGGTTAGTCCCAAAAATGATATAAAAGTGTATAATAAAGCCCATAAACATTCAAAACAGTAGATAATATAGCTTGGAGCAATCAAAAATTATAGATACGTTGGAGACGTATCAGCATCCCCAAGCTTAATTCCTGCTCGTCCTCGAGTAGGTAAATGATAAAAATAGAATTTTTGATGCGGAGTGCTACTTGGAATATTTTCAATGTAATTCTTCTTAATTGTGGCATGAATATTCAGATCCGAAAGATTCAAGACAAAAGTTCATATTGACATAAAAATAATAATACTTCAAGCATACTAACAAAGCAATCATGTCTTCTCAAAATAACATGGCCAAAGAAAGTTCATCCCTACAAAATCATATAGTCTGGCTATGCTCCATCTTCACCACACAAAGAATTTAAATAATGCACAACCCCGATGACAAGCCAAGCAATTGTTTCATACTTTTGATGTTCTCAAACTTTTTCAATCTTCACGCAATACATGAGCGTGAGCCATGGACATAGCACTATAGGTGGAATAGAATGGTGGTTGTGGAGAAGACAAAAAGGAGAAGATATTCTCACATCAACTAGGCGTATCGACGGGCTATGGAGATGCCCATCAATAGATATCAATGTGAGTGAGTAGGGATTGCCATGCAACGGACGGACTAGAGCTATAAATGTATGAAAGCTTAACAAAATAAACTAGTGGGTGCGCATCCAACTCGCTTGCTCATGAAGACCTAGGGCATTTTGAGGAAGCCCATCATTGGAATATACAAGCCAAGTTCTATAATGAAAGATTCCCACTATTTGGGACCCAGATGTTTGAATTTCACTCCCATCTCTTGCATGGGACCTAGAAATTCACCCAAAGACACACATGTGATTTTTCAAATAACTTTGATGCATTGGAGCATGTGCTTGTAGTGCAAATGTGAATTATGCACATTAAATGACCAGAAATTCAATTAATGTATACGAAAGTCCAACCGAACCCAGAATAATTCCAAAATTTAGCATGATACTCATATAGTTCTATTTTGCCTCTGTAAAAAATCAAGGGGGAGGAGGCATCATATATCGTTTCGCACACAAAGGTGACACGTCCCCCCTCGGGAACCACGAGTCTTCTCGAGGGAAGCTTCGGTTTGCAAGAAGCTTATACCCAAAAACTTGTCCAAATGTGGCCAATTTTTCTACCACAACATGTTGGTGCCATGAAATGACTCCATGCCAAGTTTCATGATTTCAGGCTAGTTTTGTATTTCCAGGAATTTAAAAACCAAGTTTCTCAATGTTCCCAGTCGAGCCACGATGCCTAGATGTCTGAATTTCATTCCCTTTTCTTGCATGGGACCTATAAATTCACCCAAATACAGACATGTGATTTTTCAACAAACTTTGGTGCACTGCAGCATGTGCTTGTAGTTCAAATTTGAATTATGCACATTAAATGCCTAGAAACTCAATTAATGCATGAAAATGCCAAACGAAACCGGAATAATTCCAAATTTAAACACGACACTCATGTAGTTGCATGTTCATTGTACTTAAATGTTCTAGCATACACTTCACCATCCTTTCCCTCCGTAACACCATTTTTCCTTTCAAAACATAATGAAAAAATCAGGTATACCACAAACATTTTACTAGAAAGAATCACGTGGGATGCGATATAAAATATCTTGGCGCACCGTCTTATCTAGCTTACGCAGAAAGCTTCATCGTCTATAGTCCACTGCCCTCACTTGAAACACACTTGTGCGCCAGTTTCTCGAGGCACCGAGCGAAATTTTTCTGCCACAGCGGAAACAATTGCTACATTTTGTAGTATTGTTCTCAAGCATTCTTTGTTTTATTAACTGTCTTATCTTCTAGTACATGTTTATATTCCGCAATGTCGTGCTCAGTTAACTATTTTAGTTCATTTGGTCTGCTGTCCATTTAACTGTTTGGTTCAATTATGCAATTTGATTTTCATTTGTTGTGGGTACAATTTGTATTGTTATGCATGTGAAATAAATCGAATTTGGCTGTACTCAATACATATGCTACTGATAGTATGGCAGTTAACCTGATCAAGATCTTCCTTATGTGTGTTGCAGGGAAACAATGGGAGACACTGCGGTTTACCATCGAGGTATGCTCATGCATGGTCATTTTGCTAATAGCACATTATTGTGCAGTTGCAGGAATCATTCTAACATTTAGGTTTCTTACAATTTGGTCTTGCACATGTAGGTCCTGCTGTCAGAGGCTTAGACCCACTGTTCGACCCATTTTGCATATGGGAAAATGAGATGTCCATGAATATCAGTCAAGTCAAGAAACTCAGAAAGATTGTTAAGATGAAGAAACTTGCGATGAATAACAGGAAGATCTTTGTTTGCACAATGAAGAAGACATCAGTCAACTATAGGATGATACTAACTCTTTTACCATGTTTTTACCCCTTGCGCCATTTCAAAATTTATAACAACGATTTATGCATATCTTTGTTTTCAGTACTTTTCAAAGCAGTTCACCGATGATTACCTCTTAAATGACCTGCATGGTCAAGAGGCGAGGAAGATATTCATTCAACACCCACGGTACAATATTGAAGTCTTCCTGAAGAGGACGAAGGTTGGGCGGGCAATTATCCATAGCCACTGGCCTAAAGTTGCAAGCACATTCAACATCATTGAAGGCTCAATATTTTCCTTCCGCTTCTGCAGTTTCCTAGATGAGATTCATCTGTCTGTTTACCATGTATGATGCTACTTTCCAAAGGTTTTCGATGCTGCATGTGAAACTTGGTGCTGTTGTGTAATTGCGCAACTAAGTGCCGAAGCTATCTGATATAATTCGATTATGAAATCTTGGTTGCCGTTATACGGATATGAAATATCTGGTGTGTTTTATAAGAAATATCAAATTGATACTACATGGATTATCAATAATAGGCTAATTACCCTGCTTATTGGGGTTTTCTATTGCAGACGGTTACTCAGATAGCACCATGGGCGATGAACTCAAACAACCCACACGGTTCCTAGAAAGTAGGCATGTTCGATCAACTAACAATCACACATGACTTTCGGCAGAGAACTGTTTGTGTTAGGCCACCTTGCACGAACGTTTCCACACAAAAAACTATGTGTGATATACATACGAACGGAAATGTTTTTCTAGTATTCTCCATGTAGGATGTACATACGAACGGAAACGTTTGGGTTTCGATGCCTTGCTAGATCGCACACGAGCTCATTTTGTGTGCCAGGAGGGCCTATCCCCGACGGTTTTTGGGTAGTGTGGGAAGGACCCCCTATCACCCACACTCACTTGGCGACGGTTCCAAGCGCCGTCACGGAAAGGGGTTAAAAACCATTTGTATAGCAGGTCTCTGCACCATTGAGTGTGCCCCTCCGCGCGTCGGAGGGATGCCTGTGCGGCAATCCCGCGATAGCCCCGCCGCTTCGGCCATCGCCGTCGGCTAACCGCCAGCCTAACCGTGTATAATTAGTGTTAATGACCCACTCCGTGACACTGACATGTGGGCCCGACCAAATTAAATTAAAAGCTAACCAATTATCCTAGTGACTCAATGACAGCTTGGACCCACCTAGCTAATTACATTTAATTATATATTGTTAACTAAGTAGCCACTCACTATTGGCCCTCACAGGATCATGTTGACCACTCAATGACAGGTGGGCCCTGTTGACCTGCTGACTCAGCCTTTGGCCCCACTGTTAGCCTCACATACACTATGTTGTGTACACTTTCTGTGTGCACTCAGCAATTTAACTTTTATTTCCGAAATAATAATAATTTCAAAAATTGTTTAAATCTTTGAAAAATCATATAAAATAATCTATAACTCGGATGAAAAAGTTTTATACATGAAAGCTGCTCAGAAAGATGAGACGAATCCGAATACGCACTCTGTTCATCCGTCACATGCCCCTAGCATAGCAAACATGAAAACTTCCCCTTCATTTCATTTGTCCGAAAATGTCTAACACTAGGGAAACATTCCCGGATGTTTCCCCCCTTTGCCGGTATCGCGTAGTACTGCGTTAGAACACCCCTACCATTGCTTATTGCTTGTCATGTATCTGTTTGCTCTGTATTTACTGTTTCTTTCCCCTCTTCTCTCCGATAGACCCCGAGGCCGATGCCGATGCCCCTGTGATTGACTACGTCACCGATGACCCTTCTTCCTTTTTCAGCAGAGCTTACAGGCAAGCAAACCCCCCTTGAACATTTCGATATCGCCCATTTCATTCTATCTCATGCTTGCATTAGATTTTTCTACTGTTATTGATTGCTCCTGTATCTGATGCATAGCCTGCTTTTGTAACCTGCTCATTGTACCTTACCTGCTTATCCTAAGCTTCTCAGCATAGGTTGGATAATGACCCATCAGTGACCCCCACCTTGTCCTTGTTGCCCCTGCTTCATCATCGATGACTCGATCAACGTGATCGACGACCAGAGCCCAACACCTCACATCACGCCCCTTTTTGTTGCTCGACTCTACAGAGTTACTATCGAGTGTCGAGGGAGATACCTCATACATCACTCCTTATGAGATCTCTGTAGTGTAGCTATTTAGTCATGGTCATCGAGGGTGATTCCTCCTTCACCACTCCCAATACGACTCTATCGTGCAACCCTTCAAGTGTGAACCTCGAGGGTGATTCCTCCTACGTTCACCTTGATGATTACATTGAGTGGAATCCACAGAGGGTGATTCCTCGGGATTTCCCCCTTGATGTTTGGACACGTGGTTACCTTGACTTTACTTGAGAGCTTTGTGAAAGTCGGGCGGGCCCGGAGAGCACCCGAAGAGTTACGGTGGCGGCTGGCTATTTAGCGGTATCACCCATGAGGGGGTGGTAGCTCCGGACTTGTCCCAATAGCCGTCAATTCTTTTAATTGTTAATGCACTAACAGATTTGGGTATTTGTTCTGAGTTGGCCATTGGCCTTTACGCACTAATCACCACGTGGGAATAGTTGTGGGCCTCGGTGTTGTAGTATCAGCCGAAGATTTGTTAGACGTCCAGTTTAGCATTGCGGCACGGCTGGGCCGGCACCATCCTGTAGTGGTGCAGCCTGGATCCGCCCTGCACGCAACGACCCCGAGTGCAATGGGCGATGGGCCCAAGACCCTGGAGTGCTTAGGATGTAGACCGGCGGGGACCTCTCTGCTGAGCCTAGGTAGGGCTGGGACGTGTTGATCTTCTGAGGCCGAAGTGTGTCCGGCCAGAGTAATCAAGCGTGTTGGGTAACATGGTGCACCCATGCAGGGAAGATTATCTATTCAAATACCGTGTCCATGGTAATGGACGTTTAGACTTGTATCCTGATCTATTACAACAAGAAATGGATACTTGAGACATGTGATGGATATGTTGGCTCCGGTATTGCTTTCTCGTAGGGAGTCGAGGAAGGATCTCTGGGCGTAAATACTACAACATGTTTGTTAATTATAAAATGCTATGCTATACTCTTCTGAATGCTGCAAGATGCTTGAAGTTGCTTGAAGATGCTAGTCTTCAATAGGCTAGGCCTTTTCCCTTCTATTCTGGCATTCTGCAGTATAGTCTACAGATACAACCCTTCCATTTGATACCAATGCATACTTAGTATAGATCTGATGCTTGCGAGTACTTTGGATGAGTACTCACTGTTGCTTTGCTACCCCTTTTCCTCCTTTTTTCTTCTTTCCGATTGTTGCAACCAGATGGTGGATCTCTGGAGCCAGATGCCACCGCCGACGGATACTACTACATGGAGGCCGTCGAAGACCAGGATTAGTTAGGAGGTCCCAGGCAGGAGGCCTTGCCTCTTCGATCGTTGTTGCTTTTGTGTTTGCCTTCTTAAGGCAACATTTGTTTAACTTATGTCTGTACTCAAATATTGTTGCTTTCGCTGCCTCGTTTGTATCCAAGCTTCTGTATTCGAGCCCTCGAGGCCCCTGGATTGTAATATCAAGCTTGCATTATTTTAATTTGTGTCTAGAGTTGTGTTGTGATATCTTCCCATGAGTCCCTGATCTTGATCATACACATTTGCGTGTATGATTGAATCTGGGGCGTCACATGTGTCGTCATTCTTCCACTTCGTTCCGGCTTCTGCTCCACCATCTCCATGGCCGATGCTCGCCAAGTTCGCGCTGAGCATCAGGCGGCTCGCGTCGCCCAGATAGAGCCCGTAGGCCGTGGCTACTGCCGCCGCACCGCCGAGGCCGCGACAGCCACCACCGACCTTGCCGCCCATGAGCCGCGGGACCCCTCCCGGTGCGAGCGACACTTTCTGATGACCCACAAGTATATGGTATCAATTGCAGCCTTTTTGATAAGGAAGAGTGTCGAACCCAATGAGGAGCAGAAGGAAATGACAAGTGGTTTTTAGCAAGGTAATGTCTGCAAGTGCTAAAATTGTAAGTAACATAGTAGTTTGATAGCAAGATAATTTGTAACGAGCAAGTAATGATAGTAGTAACAAAAGTGCAGCAAGGTAGCCCAATCCTTTTTGAGACAAAGGACAGGCCAAAACTGTCTCTTATAATAAGCAAAGCATTCTTGAGGGTACACGGGAATTTCATCTTGTCACTTTCATCATGTTGATTCGATTCGTGTTTGCTACTTCAAAAATTTGATATGTGGGTGGACTGGTGCTTAGGTGTTGTTCTTACTTGAACAAACCTCGTACTTATGAGTAACCCCCTCATGAGCATCCACAACTACAAGAAAAGTATTAAGAATAAATTCTAACCATAGCATTAAACTCTTGGATCCAATCGGTCCCTTATGGAATAGCGCATAAACTAGGGTTTAAGCTTCTGTCACTCTCGCAACCCATCATCTAATTACTACTCCACAATGCATTCCCTTAGGCCCAAATATGGTGAAGTGTCATGTAGTCGACATTCACATGACAACACTAAGGGAATTACAACATACATACTATCAAAATATCAAACACATCAAGTTCACATGATTACTTGCAACATGATTTCTCTCGTGACCTCAAGAACAAAAGTAACTACTCACAAATGATAATCATGCTCAAGATTAGAGGGGTATTAAATAGCATATTGGATCTGAACATATAATATTCCACCAAATAAACCATATAGTAATCAACTACAAGATGTAATCAACACTACTAGTCACCCACAAGCACCAATCTATAGTTCCGGTACACAGATTGAACACAAGAGATGAACTAGGGTTTGAGAGGAGATGGTGTTGTTGAAGATGTTGATGGGGATTGCCCTCCCCAATATGGGAGAGTTGTTGGTCATGATGATGATTTCCCCCTCCGAGAGGGAAGTTCCCTGACGGAATCGCTCCGCTGGAGGGCAAAAGTGCCCCTGCCCAAGTTCCGCCTCGAGACAGAGGCGCTCCGTCCCGAAAGTCCTCTCCTTATTTTTTCTAGGTAAAAATGGCTTATATACCAGAAGATGGGCACCAGAGGTGGGCCGGGCTGAGCACAACCCACCAGGGCGTGCCTGGGGGGCCAGGCGCACCCTGGTGTCTTGTGCTCACCAGGTGGCCCCCTCTGTTGGTTATTTGCTCCAGTATTTCTTATTTATTCCATAAAAATTCTTGTGAAGTTTCAGCCCATTTGGAGTTGTGCAGAATAGGTGGCCCGACGTTGCTTTTCCAGGTCCAGATTTCCAGCTGCCGGAAGTCTCCCTCTTTGTGTGAACCTTGCAAATTATGAGAGAAAAAGGCAATAGAATTGCTCCAAAAAGCATTACTATGCATAAAAACATTATAAATAATAGTAGGTAAACATGATGCAAAATGGATGTATCAACTCCGCCTAGCTTAGGCCCCGCTTGTCCTCAACCGAAAACCGAAATCGAAAAACATGTCCACATGCTTAGAGAGAGGTGTCGATAAAAACAAAATACGGACATAGAAGCATCATGTGAATTATTATAACAACAACAAACTTTAACATAAAACCTTTATCATAGACTTCTCATGAATAAGTAACAATTCATCACACTATCGAAGTATAAATCATAAACTCTATTGGAAACCAACAAACTATGTTCACAGTCAATTTTGTAACTACAATTCATCATCTTTTCAGGAAGGGTCTCGTATCGGAGCCTTTAGGCAAGTCCACATACTCAACCATCATATAGCCTTCTATGATTGCTAACACTCACCGCATACACATGAGCAAAACGTTTCAACCGGACACATAGAAAGATAGGGGCTTGTAGTTTCGCATCCCAACATATTCACCTCAAGGGTGATGTCAACAATAATAACTCATGCTACCCATATTCAACTGGACATATGTGCCTAGATCTTTCTTCACCACATGATGCTTGCCCAGGGAGAAAAATAAAAAGGAATAGAGGGAAAAACTTTGTCCCTTGCATAAAAGTAAAAGATAGGCCCTTCGCAGAGGGAAGCAGAGGTTGCCATGCGCTTATTTGTTTGTATGCTCAACCCTTTAGCGCAAAAGAACGTCACATTAAATTGCCCCTTATGATAGCAACCTTTATTATGCAGTCTGCCGCTTTTATTCTTTGCTATCACAAGTTCGTACAACGCTCAATTTTCTCTTACACTAAATGATCTAACACTTTTAGAAGCAATTTTTATTGCCTTATTGCATCGACGACAACTTACTTGAAGGATCTTGCTCAATCCCTAGATAGGTATGGTGAACTCTTGATAATAAGATTTGGGTTTAAGGGTTGTTGGATGCACAAGTAGTATCTCTACTTGGTGCGGAATTTTTGGCTAGCAAAGATGGGGGGTAAGCACCACATGTTGAAGGATCTATGACAATATAACTTCTATGTGAATATGAACAAACATAAATCATTATGTTGTCTTCCTTGTACAATGTCAACAATTTTGGCATATAATATTTTGATGAGGGCTCACAATCACAAAAGATTTCCAGGATAGTGTATTTGTATGTGAATCTTCTCTTCCCTTATTAATTCTTTCATGAGTTGCATCATTGACCAATGCTATGTTTGTCAATCCTAATAAAATTTTCTACTTATACTTTTCCTTATGTGGTGTCATTACCTACCATAAGATTAGCATATGATCTTTTTCATTTATTTCCATTCTTTTTTATTGGAACATGAAAGTAAAGAAAGCAAAAACTCAAACTAAATTTTATTATATATCTCGCACATGATTGCAAGGATAGATCACTAAGCAAACTCTCAAAAAGAAAGGATTGAACTAAACTTTTATTCATCTAAAGCAAAAGATAATTATGGATCGAACTAAGATAAGTAAAGGCAAAAGATAGTGGGGTTGATATGATACTGGGGCACCTCCCCCAAGCTTGGCGGAAGCCAAGGGGAGTGCCCAAGCCAAGGGGAGTGCCCATACTCAATACTTAATTTTCCTTCGGTGATGAAGAAGGTGGTGGTGATGAAGTAGAGGCAATATTTTCCTTCATGATCAAGGGATTCTCCAATCTATGGATGACGCTCTAGAGGAAGATGATGTGCTCTTGATGCATAATATTTTCACGAGTGAGATATTTATTTTGCACACGAACCGTCTCAATGATTCGAAATGCTTTAATCTCAGTCGGGGTAAGATGAGCATAATAAGGTTTAAGGATATCTTCTTCTTCCTCCTCAGCAGGCCAGGCCTGCTCAACCACCGGCCCTTGGTCTCCGGTAGCTTCCTTGCTCTTGTCCCCTTTTATGGCTTCTACGGGCTCTTCTCTCTTCAGCTCGATCTTCATCAACCAAGCATCCTCTTCCATGTTGTTGGAGGAAGAAGAAGACATGATGCCTGGCTCAACAGATCTGACCGAAAACAGCAAGAAAAGAGAACAGGAGATTTCTCCGTGATACGGTGGTCAATAGGTTCGGGGGGTATATAAAGATTTTTTTATCTTGGGAAACAAGCAAACGGAAGAAAAACGGAGTCCGAAAGGTACCCAGGTGGGCACAACCCACCTGGGCGCGCCAAGCCAGGCGCGCCCTGGTGTTTTGAGCCCACCAGGGTGACCTTCCTAGTTGTTTCTTATTTTACTAATTTTTGTTATTTTCCAAAATGGACAAAAAATATTTTTTGCATATTTTTCGGAGTCCATTTACTTACCCTATCATTTACCTCCTCTTTTTCACGATTCTGGAGTGTTCTAGAAGGTCTCTTTTATGTGTTCTGTCGGTGTCATAGTTTGGATAATATTACTTTCAATGTTAATGGGCGTACCTGAGATATAATATTTTATTTGTTGCCCATTAACAACCTTCGGGTTAGTACCTTAGGCATTATTTATTTTGATAGCTCTAGACCGATAAACCTCCTCGATAACATAGGGTCCTTCCCATTTGGAGAGGTGTTTTCCTGCAAAGAATCTGAAATGAGAGTTGTACAAAACAACATATTCTCCAACTTTGAACTCGGAATTTTGGATTCTTTTATCATTCCATCTTTTAACTTTTTCCTTAAATAACTTGTCATTTTCATAAGCTTGGGTTCTCCATTCATCTAAAGAGCTAATATCAAATAACCTCTTTTCACCGGCAAGTTTAAAATCATAGTTGAGTTCTTTAATTGCCCAATAAGCTTTATGTTCTAACTCAAGAGGCAAATGACAAGCTTTTCCATAAACCATTTTATAAGGAGACATACCCATAGGATTTTTATATGTTGTTCTATAAGCCCAAAGTGCATCATCTAATTTCTTAGACCAATTCTTCCGGGACCTATTGACAGTCTTCTGCAAAATTAATTTTATTTCTCTATTGCTAAGTTCAACTTGATCACTAGACTGAGGATGATAAGGTGATGCAATTTTATTGTTAACATCATACTTGGGAAGCATTTTACGGAAAGCACCATGAATAAAGTGTGAGCCACCATCAGTCATTAAATATCTAGGGACTCCAAACCTTGGGAAAATAACTTCCTTAAGCATTTTAATATAGGTGTTGTGATCAACACTACTAGTTGGAATAGCTTCTACCCACTTAGTAACATAA
The DNA here is from genome assembly GCF_018294505.1 of Triticum aestivum. Classification (NCBI taxonomy): domain Eukaryota; kingdom Viridiplantae; phylum Streptophyta; class Magnoliopsida; order Poales; family Poaceae; genus Triticum; species Triticum aestivum. The sequence continues at coordinate 273,722,114 of NC_057806.1, forward strand.
TCAACAGCAACCAAATATGTGTATACCCGTTAGAGGAAGGAAAAGGTCCAATGTAATCAAAACCCCAAACATCAAATGGTTCAACGACAAGTGAATAATCCATAGGAATTTTTGACGCTTACCGATATTACCTATTCTTTGACATTCATCACAAGATAAGACGAACTTACGAGCATCCTTGAAAAGAGTAGGCCAATAAAACCCATACTACAATACCTTGTGAGCAGTTCTGTCTCCCGCATGATGCCCTCCATAAGCTTTGGAGTGACATTTCCATAGGATTTGTCCCTGTTCATGCTCAGGTACACAACGTCTAATAATACCATCTACTCCTTTATAAAGATGTGGGTCATCCCAAAAGTAATGTCTTAAATCATAGAAGATTTTTTTCCTTTTGTTGGTATGTAAAGCTAGTTTGTAAATATTTAGCAACAATATAATTAGCATAGTCAGCATACCAAAGAGTGTTATGAGAAACATTTATTGCAGCTAACTGCTCATCAGGAATACTATCATCGATGGGTAGTGGGTCATCAAGCACATTTTCAAGCCTAGACAAGTTATCAGCTACGGGGTTCTCTGCTCCCTTTCTATCAGTGATATGTAAATCAAGTTCTTGTAGCAAGAGAACCCATCGAATAAGCCTAGGTTTAGCATATTTCTTTTCCATAAGATATTTAATAGAAGCATGATCAATGTGAACAATAACTTTAGAATCGACAATGTAAGATCTGAATTTATCACAAGCAAACACCACTGCTAAAAATTCTTTTTCCGTCGTAGCATAATTGCTTTGAGCACTGCCTAGAGTTTTACTAGCATAATGAATAACATTTAGTTTCTTGTCAACTCTCTGCCCTAGAACAACAACAACACAATCACTAACATCACACATAATTTCAAAAGGCAAGTTCCAGTCAGGTGGTTGAACAATAGGTGCCGAAATTAAGGCTTTCTTGAGTGTTTCAAAGGCTTCTAAACAATCATCATCAAAAACAAAAGGAACATCCTTTTGCAAAAGATTTTTAAGGGGTCTAGAAATTTTAGAAAAGTCTTTGATAAATCTCCTATAGAAACCAGCATGACCTAAGAAACTACGAATACCTTTGATATCTTTAGGACATGGCATTTTCTCAATTGCATCAACCTTAGCTTTGTCCACTTCAATACCTCTTTCAGAAATTTTATGGCCCAAAACAATACCTTCATTAACCATAAAGTGGCACTTCTACCAACTCAAGACAAGATTTGTTTGCTCACATCTATGCAAAAGTTGATCAAGATTGCTTAAACAATCATCAAAAGACTTCCCATAAACAGAGAAGTCATGCATGAAAACCTCAACAATATTTTCACAAAAGTTAGAGAATATAGCAGTCATACATCTTTGAAAGGTAGGAGGTGCATTGCATAAACCAAAAGGCATACGTCTATAAGCATAAGTCCCAAAGGGACAAGTTGTCGTGGATTTGTCACGGCAGATGTCCTTAGTGCCAGGACTTAGTCGCGAGGCCAACGCATCTAGGCGGTAGCTTGAGAGGGGTTGATCGGGACGAGAGATGCAACACACAAGACAGGGATTTAGACAGCTTTGGGCCCCGGGAAACATCATCCGGTAAAAACCCTACATGCTGTTTGAGACTAGGTCTCATTATGATCACGAGAGAGAGTCGCCGGTAAGATGGCTCTTTGTGTCTAGCCCTAGAGATTGTTTCTTCTTTCCCGTCCCCTTTGGGGAGCCCTGCCCCTCCTTATATAAGTTAGAGGAGCGGGTTACATGTGGAGTCCAAATAGGATTAGGACTAGCCTATCTTCTACTACAAGCCGGATACAAGTCCGGTTCTTGATTCCTTGTAAGGGAGATATTCCTCACGCCGTTCCTCTTAAGTCGGCCTACCATAACGTAAGCCGGCCTTCTGGGCCTTGAGCCTCCTGGGCCCCCGGGTCTTGTCGCTCCTCTAATCCGCTTGCAAGGTCACCCATAAGTCGCCAGGATCGGGCGGGTCACTTAGTGTTCCGTCCAGCCAGGGTGGGTCATTAGTGAGTCGCCAAGTCCGGCTGGGTTATACATCCAGCCGGGTCATACCACGGGGTATATCCCCGACATTAGCCCCCAAGTTTAATTTGGATTTGTCCATTTTAAACTGATCTGCAACATAAACACAAGAACAAACTGACAGGTTGTACTCCGGGTTAAATATTCTTGTAAGCCGGCACCTGATCATTTTTAAATCCTTGTCATTTCCTTCTTGATACATGCTCATGTACTCATAGCAAATCTCCTTTAGTAGATATGTTCAAACTTTGTGAACGCAAAAAATCCAGATACTTCTTTTGAGAAATCCGGGTAAATAGGCCAGCTTCAGAATCAATTTGCTGGCATTGGTCTCTTGTAGAGAAATATTGTAAGAAATAATCCACTTGAATCGGCTTCCAAAATGCCGGCTTAAAACATATTGGTCTTGAAATACTCATCTGACTTTCAGCCGGCTTGAAGAGGTAAAACTTGTCGGTTTATCATAACCAAAATTGCCGGCTTGTAAATATTGATAGCACCGGGTCATAAATGTAGCCGACGCTGGGTCATATTTATTGGTGACACCGGATCATGATTGTTGCAAACATCGGGTCAATCCGATCTGCTCAAAACTAAGAATTTGAACATATTTCTCCCTTATATCCATATTATCTGTAGCCCCCAAGGGCCGGTTTAATTAGCATGAATAAGCCGGGACTTATCACCATGGCTTTAAATAAAATCTAGCTGTGTAGCCCACGTGAGTCGGCTATAGTCATAGTAGTGTAGCCGGGTCATCCTAGAATTGTCTTCAGCAAAGAGCAATATGCATTAGCCCCCAAGTGTCGGGTCATTATGTAATAATGAGCAGGGACTTTGTAAATATGATGATGTAAATTTGAGCAGTAACGTGTAGCCCCCAAGGGCCGGCTTAGTAAGACAATACTGAGCTGGTACTTTTCATTGAAAATAATATCATATGATGTAACCCCCATCCTGGGGCTTGAACCCACGTCCACAAGGTTAAGAGCTTTGTGCCTTACCAACTGAGCAGTGGATCCTTCAATATAATGGAATAAGGCTTGTGTATCTTGAATTTTAATAGGAGCAATTGGTAGCCTCCAAGGGCCGGCTCATTACAATGGGATGAGTCGGATCATCGATAAGGCCGATAAAAATGACTTTGCATTAGCCCCCAAGTGTCATGGTGCATGCTTGCAGCGACATGAGACTTGCATATTTGATGTAACCTCAACTTGAATAATGTAGCCCCCAAGTGCCGGGTCGTAAGCCTGCAGCGGCTCGGGACTATTTCCTCCATTGTAAAATAAATCATGCCAATTGATAAAGATAATAGCTGTTGCGCTAAAGCGACTTTGAAAACCTCAATCATAATACCGGTTATTGATAATCATAACAGAAATCCAGCCATGTTGGCTATTCAAGATTTAAATACTATAATCCGGTATGAAAACCTCAATCATTCAATATCATCATGAAAATCCAGCCATGTTTGCTATTAAAGATTTGAATAACCCGGTCTGAAAACCTCAATCATTCAATATCATAACGAAAATCCAGCCAAGTTTGGCTATTTAAAGATTTCAAATACCTTATCTGTTGACAAGTAAATCCAGAGTTTAAATACCCGGCGGCTCTTGGCCGATGGCGATTCAATACGCCTTCATTGTAAACCGGAATTTTTATGACCCGGCGGCTTATAGCCTTTTGAGAAAAATCCAGAACGGATAATCATTTTGAAGCATCAACTTTGGTAATGAGCTTGAACTTAATCATTTATATGTCATATTTCTGCAAATCTTGCAGAGAGTTTAAACAACATATGCCCTGGCGACTTAGCGTCAAAACCAGGGCAGGTCATAATATCTCACATATAACCACTGTGATATTGAATTTGTACTATCGGTTCACATGACCTGTGCAGTAAGGGTGATAACCCAATCCTTAGAAGCCAATGCTTCCACATAGATGATGATTGTCTTAAGTTGGCGACTTATAGTCAAAAGTCAAGCCGGGTTAAGCATAAAACACTTATATACATTTGAGATATAATCCCAAAAAGGTCTTAAGTTAAGTAATTGTGGCTGCAATAAACTTTACCAGTGACAGAATAAAACTTTTTGAGGCTTCTGATTCGGATACGAGCAGTAAACCGTTCCAAAGGGGTTAAGCTAAGATTCGAATATGATCATATAGCCCCCAGTGGCTTTGGCTATGCCGATCAAGAGGGTATCGACAGCTATGTTCTCTTTGGTTCGAATACGACCTATGTTTGAACAGGAAGCCCCCAAATGACCTTAAGAGTTGTTTAGCGACGCTAATTCAAATACGATCCACGTCGATTCCCAAAGGGGTTGAGCTATGATTCGGATACAATCAAGAAGCCCCCAAGTGGGTTCGGCAGTTTGCCAATCAAAAGGGTATCGACAGCTATGTTCTCTTTGGTTCGAATACGACCTATGTTTGAACAGGAAGCCCCCAAGTGACCATATATTAGCATTGCACTGATCAAGAGGGTACTGATAGCTATGCCCGATGAGCAGGAAGCCCCCAAGTGACCATAATAAAATAAGCCGTAAGGCAGGATACCTATGTTTGAACCGCGCATCATGGCAGCAAGTTCTTTTTGGCAACCTTTAATTTTTCTTAGAACTTGAACTTGCGAGAGATTAATTCTTTTTGAACCGGAACTTTAAACCAGATTTGAAAGCTTCAAAAATTTGTGAGGGACAAATTTACCTTGAGCCGGATTTTGAACCGGATTTGAGAGCTTCAAAAATTTGTGAGAGAGAGATGTCTCTTGAGCTATATTTGAAACCAGCATCTTCATCATGAGCCGGAAATTTTCTGACGACCTTTAAATATTTGCTAATAAAGCAGTAGCCTCCAGGGCCGGGTTATCTTTCCTTCAATGACCCGGAGGTCTTGAATTCATTGAAACCGACTAATTTTGCCGAGTCATACCATTGTGGCCCCAGAGTCTCAAGACGACTCGAGGAGTTGGCTTGAGATTCTCCATATTTGACCAGAGCAGAAGGTGTATATCATCGGTGCATTGATAGCGCGATGTGAACCCACAGAAGGTTGAGGTGACTGCAACAGGTTATAAATGATCCTGTATGGGCCGTGTCAGCAACTCGGCCAATGGCTCCTTCCAACCGGTCGTTCGAAATTAACCAAACTGTAATGGCGGCGACTCGTGCGCCTGCCCATTGAACCATACAGTGCAGACGGCGGCTGATAATATATGATAATTTGCCTCCAGTTTTTTGGAAGAAAACTGGGCTTCCCAAGTAGTGAATTGCTCATACTCAATAAACAGCTCATCCAGATAAGTGCAGCCCGGTGTGCTGATGTAAACCAGGCCGCGAGAGACGGACGGTAAAGACGACCGTAACATCAGAGGTGGCATGGACAGATGAACCGGCCGTGGCATTGTAAGCCGGTGTGGACGGACAAGTTGTCCTCCTTGTTGTAAGCCGACATGGTCGCGAAAGACGGCCACGACGTTGTAAGCCAGCGCACTCGTGAGAGACGGCCACGACGTTGTAAGCCGGTGTGGGAGTCTGTTGAGTAGCGACGACCACCTGTGCCAAAAGATGTTAGCGTGCCTCCATCTCCGCGGTATAATATCACTTTTTGTGATAAATAATTGCCCTGCATAAACAATATTGCAGACCAAGGCAAAGATAAACTTGTTTTTTTGACAAAAACAATATGTGCTAATAAAACAAATTTGGATGAATATCACCTGATGTTTGCGAACAACAGATGATGGTATGATCGCGGGTTGTACTGTAAGTACTAGTTGCTTTTGCCTCCGTCTTCTTGTGAGAAAGTGGAGATGGCAGTGCATAACACTTTTTTGTGGCTGATTTGACCACCACAGTAGTATGGTATTTTTCTTTGATCCTTTGTTCGTTTCCAACAGCAGTCTCAAGATTGCGGGAGCCCATCATGGCCATCGCTGCAGCCCGTCGTATGTCCAACGCCAACATGACCCGGGTGACGCCAGCGCCGTAGTTACTGTGCGACCGGCTTGATGAAGGACCGTGACATCAGAGGTGACCGCTCTGGGCAGCTCTTGGCAGAGGAAGCGGAGTCCATAGCAGCAGTAGTTCAGCCATAAATGAAACCAGTTTGACAGCCGGGGCGACTTGCCATGGAAACAAGCTGCGGCAACATCTCACGGTGGTGAGGCCATGCAGTGAAGGTGACTCGAGGCGTGGTGGTTCAAGGGCAGTGCGGCCGGCTCAAGACTTGGTGTGCCGGCGACCGCGGCAGAGGCGACTGACCGCCGGGCGGTTCGGCGTGCCGAAGGCGAGGCGGAGCCGCGGCAAAAGCGGCTCAATGCGTCAAAGGCGAGGCGGAGCTGCGGCGAGGAGGCAACGCGGGCGGCTCAACAGCGGCTCACGGGTAGCGGCTCACTGGCGGCACCGCAGCAGATCAAGGACGGCACAAGACAGCAGGGCAGCCTGTTGATGGAGACGAGGGCCACGGTATCGGGGGGTCGACGACGGAGGCGGGTCAAACAGCCTCCTGAACTCTGGAACCGTGAGCTGCTCGAGGTGATGGTGGTGAGCAACGAGGCGAGCCGGAGACCGGCGGGTCAGGCGGGCCATCAAACACCACACATGATGGATTCTGGCGAAAAAGTCTTCTTGTCATATTTCCTATTTCCGTCTCCAGTAGATTCGACTAACGTACTGAGCTCTTGCATGCATCTGAGCGCGGCCGGTCGTTCAAGAAAAATAGCAGTCGGTCCCGTTTGATGCAAAGGGCTTCACGTGAGTAGCAATCCTAATCCGAACAGGACAGTGCTTCTTTTTTCATTACACAGCCTTGACTCCTGTGCTTATCAAGCAGTACTTAGTACTAATAGTACTATGGTCAATTGAATAGTCTTCAAGATTTTATAACTTCTCTGGTGGCGATTCTTTCCATGAGTATGGAGCAGATATTCCTTTCAATCGCTGCCTGCTCTTCTTCTTTTCTTTTTAAATCGGACGCCGTTAGTACAACCATTACTCTGGTTGCTTGATTTAATAGCGTTATGTGACGGGAAAATATACTCTCGCCTGTATGCGCATATCTGTGCAGGGAACAACATCACAAAACATGGCGATTAAACGGAAGCGCAGACCGGCTCAGAGGCAATGGATAGGCCACGGCGACTTAGTGGTGAGGCACGGCTGAACCGGCGGCAGGCTGGAAAGACGTCCTGCGAAGGCATCCCGCGGAGGGGCGGCTCCTATTGGAAGAAAATACTTCGGGTCGGCTCAGCAATGTTCAGTGGAGGAGACGGTTCTGGGACGATTGCTGCCCCCTTGTTCCGACTCAAAAACGGTGACGACGCACAAGACCCGGCCGGCGGCTCTCACCTAGCAGTTTCACCGTATTGGGTTCCTGATGCCCTTTTTTAGATTTTCTAACGGGAGTAGTTTTCCATCAGATGCAAACTTGCCATGTAATCGCCGTCCATGTTGCTTTTGGTTTGATTGCAATTTGACAAATTACACAACCGGCGGCGGCAGCTCAATCACAACCCTAATTTCTTTGATGATAAACTTGCTAACTCATTCCAATGTTGGCTCTTCTTCTCCCTGTCAATCGTGAATTTCTGGATCCCTAAGAGAGATCCCTCCAAGAACTCAACACCACCGTGCGCAGGCCCCACGGTGGGCGCCAACTGTCGTGGATTTGTCACGGCAGATGTCCTTAGTGTCAGGACTTAGTCGCGAGGCTAACGCATCTAGGCGGTAGCTTGAGAGGGGTTGATCGGGACGAGAGACGCAACACACAAGACAGGGATTTAGACAGCTTCGGGCCCCGGGAAACATCATCCGGTAAAAACCCTACATGCTGTTTGAGGCTAGGTCTCATTATGATCACGAGAGAGAGTCGCCGGTAAGCCGGCTCTTTGTGTCTAACCCTAGAGATTGTTTCTTCTTTCCCGTCCCCTTTGGGGAGCCCTGCCCCTCCTTATATAAATTAGAGGAGCGGGTTACATGTGGAGTCCAAATAGGATTAGGACTAGCCTATCTTCTACTACAAGCCGGATACAAGTCCGGTTCTTGATTCCTTGTAAGGGAGATATTCCTCACGCCGTTCCTCTTAAGTCGGCCTACCATAACGTAAGCCGGCCTTCTGGGCCTTGAGCCTCCTGGGCCCCCGGGTCTTGTTGCTCCTCTGATCCGCTTGCAAGGTCACCCATAAGTCGCCAGGATCGGGCGGGTCACTTAGTGTGTCGTCCAGCCAGGGCGGGTCATTAGTGAATCGCCAAGTCCGGCTGGGTTATACATCCAGCCGGGTCATACCGCGGGGTATATCCCCGACACAAGTGAAAGTGGTATTTTCTTGATCAGGTTGAGAAACAGGTATTTGTGAAAAACCAGAGTATCCATGAAGGAAGCAAAAATGTGTGTGCTTAGATAATCTTTCTAGCATTTTATCAATAAAAGGCAGAGGGTAATGATATTTTCTAGTTGTTTTGTTTAACTTTCTAAAATCAAATACCATTCTATAGCCTGTAACAATTCTCTGTGGAATAGGTTCATTCTTATCACTGGGAACAATATTAATACCTCCTTTCTTAGGGACAGAATGAATAGGAGTTACACATCTACTATCAGCTATAGGATAGATTATACATGCTTCCAGAAGTTTTAATATTTCTGTTCTTACCACTTCCTTCATCTTTGGATTTAACCGACGTTGGTGATCAACAACGGGTTTATTATCAGGTTCCATATTAATCTTGTGCTGACATAGAGTGGGACTAATGCCCTTTAAATCATCAAGAGTATATCCAATGGCAGCTTGGTGCTTCCTTAGAACTTCCAATAATATTTCTTCTTCATGTTCGAAAAGGTTAGCACCAATAATAACATGGTATATTTTCTTCTCATCAAGATAAGCATATTTCAAAGTGTCTGGCAATTGTTTTAATTCAAACACAGGATCACCTTTAGGTGGAGGAGGACCTCCTAGAGTTTCAATAGGCAAATTATGTTTAAGTAGAGGATGTTGTTCAAAGAAAATCTTATCTATTTCATTTCTTTCATGCATATGTAAATCATTTTCATGGTCTAGCATATATTGTTCTAGAGGATTAGTAGGAGGCACAACAATGGAAGCAAGACCAATTATTCCATCCTTACTAGGAAATTTTTTATGAGGTTTTCTACTAAACTTGGAAAATTTAAACTCATGAGACTCGTCACCAAAGCTAACACCGACTGTTTGTTTCTCACAATCTATTTTAGCATTAACGATGTTCAATAAAGGTCTACCCAAGATAATGGGACAAAAATCATCTTATTGGGAACCAAGAACAAGAAAATCAGTAGGGTATTTTATTTTCCCACACAAGACTTCAACATCTCTAACAATCCCAATTGGTGATATAGTATCTCTATTAGCAAGTTTAACAGTAACATCTATGCCTTCTATCTCAGCAGGTGATATGTCGTTCGTAATTTCTTGATATAAGGTAAAGGGAATAGCACTCACACTAGCACATATGTCACATAAACCATGATAACAGTGATCTCCTATTTTAACTGAGACAACATGCATGCCAACAACAGGTCTATGTTTATCCTTTTTACCGGGTTTGGCAGTTCTAGCAGCTTCTTCATAGAAGTAAATAACATGCCTATCTATATTTTCTTCCAGGAGATCCTTAACGATAGCAACACTAGGTTCTACTTTGATTTGTTCATCAGGTTTAGGTGTTCTAATATAACTTTTGTTTACCACAGTTGAAACTTTAGGATGTTCCTTGATGCTAACAGGGAATGGTGGTTTCTCAATATAAGCAGTAGGAACAATTGGATCAACATTATAAATAATAGTTTCATCTTTGGCTATTACTGGTTCTTTAATTTCTTCTTTAATAGGTGGGTGATATTTGAACCACTTCTCTTTAGGGAGATCAACATGAGTAGCAAAGGATTCACAAAAGGAGGCTACTATCTCAGAGTCAAGTCCATATTTAGTGCTAAACTTTTGAAAAGCATCGGTATTCATAAAAGATTTAACACAATCAAACTTGAGCTTAATACCTGACTCTTTACCTTCGTCGAGTTCCCAATCTTCAGAGTTGCGTTTAATTCTTTCCAAAAGATGCCATCGGAATTCAATAGTCTTCTTCTTAAAAGAACCAGCACAAGAAGTATCAAGCATGGATCGATCATTATGAGAAAGCCGAGCATAAAAATTATGGATAATAATTTCTCTTAGAGCTCATGATTGGGGCATGAATATAACATTGACTTAATCCTCCCCCAAGCTAGAGCGACACTTTATCCTTCATGAGGCCAAAAATTATATACGTAATTCTGATCACGATGAACTAGACGCATAGGAAATTTTTTTTGGTGAAACTCCAATTTCAATCAATTCCAATTCCAAGATCCAATATCATTGCATAGCCTATACCATGCCAATGCTTTTTCCTTCAAAGACGAAGGGAAAACCTTCTTCTTAACTTCATATCCAGGTAAACCTACAAGCTTAAACAATCCACAAATTTCTTCCACATATATCAAGTGCATATCAGGATGTTTCGTTCCATCTCCTACATAAGGATTAGCTAGTAGTTGTTCTATCATACCCGAAGGAATTTCATATTCAATATTTTTTTGAACCTGACACATTAGGAGCACCTCCTACTGCAATTAAATTAATAGAATAAAAGTCTCAAATTTACATGGTGATTTACAACCACCCCATTTTTTTTGGGGTGGGGGGTGGGGGTATTAAGGCAAGGTGTCTAGTAGAGCGGGCATAAGATGCTTATGTTTCTCCTTAACCCTATAAGTTAGGAGTGAATAGTCTTCTTTGAATCTTTTTAACCAGGAGTCTCTAGACGGTGCTATCCCTCTGAAGTGATTATTATTACATTCCTTCCAAAGGCTCCAGGCTGCCAGTAGGAAAGCCTCCATAAACAGCGGTTGGGACCACCTATCCTTGGCAGTAACAATCTTGTGTAGCCTGGTTCCTCCTTGTTGCCATGATAAATCCAAGCTGCCCTAGCAAATTTGGCTGAATTGAGATTCAAAGAAAAGGTGCTCAATGGTTTCTTCAATGTGTAGGCCACACATGATGCAGTCATGATCATCTCCAATGTTGTAATGTCTTCTTTTAAGCATATTCCTTATGTTTAAGCGATCATAAAGGAGTAGCCATCTAAAGACTTTGATCTTCATGGTTGATTTCGATTTCCATATCCATCAAAAGGATTGATGTGCTTATATGTCCCGGAAGCAGAAGGAATAATATTTGTGAGTAGTGAAGGTGGTGGATCCCCAGACATAGGTCCATTGATCATGTTCTAGTTGGCAGTCGGAGAGGGTAACTGTTGCGGTATCCAATTGTAACTGCCTGACCTCTGCATGCGCTTAAGGGGAGAGTGGTAGATGAAACACCTCTCTGAGTGATGTGATGCCCAAGAAATCTCTAACGGATATATCTTCGTTATTTGTGAAGGAGAACGCTCTCGGGTGGTCATCTGCCAAAATGTGTCCTCCCCAAAGATCTTTCTAGAATAGGACATTGTCTCCTCTAACCACTTGAGCCTGTGTGATTCCTCGGAATGTGGGTATTAGCTTGGAGACATCTCTCCACTAGAATGAGCCACAAGCATCTGTGGCATGAGGTACCTTGTTCTCGTAGTACGTGGACTAGATGAGTTCCACCCAAGGCAAATCAAAGTAATTGTAAAATTTATGCAGGTATTTCAAGAGCAACACATCACCTTGAATTCTTAGGTTTAGAACTCCGAGGCCGCCACATTCCTTGGGTCGACAGACCATATCCCAAGAAGCTAGGGAGTTGCTTTTGTCTCCTTGTTCTGTTTTTTTGGTCCAGAGGCATTTCTGTCAGATCTTACCAAGAAGCTCAATAATTTTTGCCGGGAGCCTGAGTGTGTAGAGGGCAAATATTGTGAGTGAGGTAATGACAGATTTTAAGAGTGAGAGTTTGCCCCCATATGAAATCATGTTTAGCATGGATGATAGTCTCCTCTCTATGCTACACACCAGCGGCATCAGCTCTTGCACAGTGGGTCTGGTTGTGCCCAATGGGAGGCCTAGATAGGTGAATGACATTTTTCCAACCACACGGCCAAGTATATTAGCCATCTCATCACATTTTGCTGCATCACAATTGATAGGTATGAGCGTAGATGTATTGAAGCTGATTTTGAGCCCAATGGAGGTGGCATAATCAGTGAGAATCTATTTGACGGCGACCACTTGTTGCGTGCATGCAGGAAGGATTATGAGTGTATCATCAGCATATTGGATCACCTGGTAGTCCTTTTGAGCTGTGGATGGGAAAGGTAGCTGAATTTGGCCATGTGCAAATGCATTGTTGATCGCAGCTTGAAGTAATTCCGCGGCTAGGACAAAGATGAGCGGTGAAAGGGGATCACCTTGTCGGACGCCGTATTTACGAACGAATTGTCTCCCAGGTGTGCCATTTAGCAAGACTGAAGATTTCCCAGAAGAGAAGATGCACTTAATCCATCCTAACCATTTGTCATTAAAGCCCATATTTCTCATAATCTCAATCATTGTGTCATGATCAATTGTATCTAATGCCTTGGCAAAGTCCAGCTTTAATAGAACAATTTCTTTCTTCGAGGTTTGACATTGATATATGTACTCATACGCCCATGCAAGGCAGTCCTGGATCGAGCGTCCTTTGAAGAATCCATATTGGTTTCTGTGTATTATCTTTAGAATGTTTTTTGCAGTCGATTGGACAGAAGCTTGGTGATCACTTTTAGACAACAATTCAGCACAGTGATGGGTCTGTAGTCATTAATGGACGCTGGGGAACTGTTTTGGGGGATTAGGATAATGAATCCATCATTAATACTCTCCAGGTTCAGACCACCTTCAAAGAATTGATTGCACAACTTGTAAAAATCCTCCTTAATGATCAACCATCAATGTTTTAAAAATATCCTAGTGAAGCCATCAGGGGCAGGTGCTCTCTTGGCAGGCATTTCATGGATCACTTTGTCGATTTCCTCATGTGTAAAAGGTATGGTAAGTTCCTCCAAACCATCACATTTTTTAATAATTCTCGAAAGATCAAATTTCATGTCATGGGGAGTTGAGGAGCCCAGTCTATTTCTGTAAGTGTGGAAGATTGTGGATTCCTTGCCAGCATGATCTTCAACAATATCCCCATCATCAGTGCAAAGCGAGGCAATGTTGTTTCTTCTGTACCTTTTGGATGCCAGATCTTGAAAGAACTTTGAGTTCTCATCTCCAAATTGAACTCGACGTATAGTGCATCGTTTTTTCCAATAAATTTGCTGGTATTTAAGGAGTCTAATGATACGAGCTTTTAGAATTCTTCTGAAATTGCATTCAGGTATTGATAGCGGTCTTTTATCTTCCAGTGTATCAATTTCATTGAGATCCTTGTTGGAATTTTCAATGCCACCGAGAGTTTGGATATACCGTTGCTCCAAATTTTGAGATCATGCAGAAGGTTTTTGAATTTCCGTCTAAGGACCATGGCTGAGTTGTTTGAGTGGAATTTTTTGGCCCAGGATGCCGAAACCACCTCCATAAATCTAGGGTCTTGCAACCAATATGACTCAAAACGGAATATTTTTGATCTGGGAATTGCAGTTTCAATGGTGACTACGCACGGTGTGTGGTCTAACACAGGCTTGCCCAGTGGTTTAACCCAAGTTTTGGGGTAAGAAGATGTCCAATTATTGCTAGTAAAAAACAAGTCGATTTGTTCAAGTAACAGATCTAATTGCATATTACTCCACATATATGTCCTGCCTTTGATTGGTAGCTCAATTAAACTCTGTGATCGGATGATATCATTAAATGTGATCATGTCATTTATGCTCCCACCAAGCTTATTGCGGTTTTCAGGTGCTCGAATGAAGTTAAAGTCGCCCACAAGGAACCAATCCACATTAGGAGGGATATCCAGTTCAGAAAGCCGGTTAATGAAGTGATTACGTTGGTCCCCTTGGCATGGTCCATAAATATTAACTAGAGTCCAACTTTGAGCTGATTGAGTAGAATGGAAGCGAGTGACTAGAGCAAATTCTTCAAAAGCAATCACATCAGCAGAGAAAAGAGAGCTATTCCATATTGTGGCAATACCACACGAGGCCCCACTGGATGGCATGAAGGCAAACTGATCAAAGCGTCGAGGGTAGCAAGACTTAACAAACGATAAATCAAAGGAAGGTTTTTTTAGTCTCCTGCAAGCAAATAATCGTGCATCCACTAGACTTAATGGCATTCGAGAGAGCTAATTGTTTGTCGCCAGAATTTAAACCTCGGACATTCCAACAAAGAACATTCCAATTAACCAAAAGGGGCATTAATAAAAGGATGCAGATAATTAAGTGGAGGAAGATAAGTCCTCCTGAGAAGCCAGGAGCTCGCCTTCAGATAGTTCTTCAGGTGGAATTGCACAGAGAATAGTGCCAACCTGCTGGATGACCGGGATGGGCGTAGGGGGTGGTACCTGTTCATCAGATATCTTTGTGATTCTGACAGAGTACTGCGCTAAGGGCACCGCACGAGGCTTCTCCTTGGAGCTCTTGGGCTTGCTGCCAGTCATCGGCGGAATGCATAGGCCATCATATTTATTGGTCCGTGCACTTCTGGGGAGTGTGATCGAGCTCTGAGGCACTACAACTTTCCCTTTCCTGCTAATGATCAAATGTGGGTCAGGAACCACATCAGATGCTAGAGGTGTCACCACCTGTGTTGCTTGCTCTGCAATATTCACACCTTGAGGATGCAATTCAATGTTAACTACTTCAGTATTAGTTGGGCTATCAGGCTCATTAGTTAACAACAAGTTGGGTGTCACTGGTGCAGACAGCAGGTTAGATTCAGAATTGAGCTCCCAGTTATCCACCACAGAAAGTTCCTCAATGATCACAGTAGAGTTTGCCATGTGATGAGTGGACTGTGTGGCCGAGCCAATGGTCAGCACACCGTCATTTTCAGTTATAGTAAACTTAAACTCAACATTGGCATTTGTAAATCCATATCCATAGCTCCAGGGCCCAAATGGGGCAACGATGGGCATGATTGTAGCTTTCAAATAAGTGTTGAAATGAATCATAGGAATGCATTCATTCAAAGTCATTGTAGGTATGAAATTGCCATGAGAAACTATATTGAGCAGCATACCTGTTGGGGATATTACTACTGGAGGTAAACCGGATTTATGTAGCCGGGTTGACTCTTTGAAGATTAGAAGCCCAGGAAGATGCAAAGATGATGGCGCTTCACGAAGGCCCAAGGCCCAAAGGCGGGTTAAAGCTTGTAAATGTAAACCGACCTAGTCATGTAACTTGTATTATAAGATAGGAAGAGTAGAGACTGAACCGGACATGTTTATGATCCGGCTTCGGGACTTTGTAGCCCGGCGGGCGCCAACCTATGTATATAAAGGGATGACCCGGCCGTGGTTTAGGGACAGACAACAACTCGAGAGCCAGACAAAGCGGATTCGCTCCCTGGCCTTCGAAACCCTAGCAATACCAATCACAACTAGACGTAGGCTTTTACCTTCCTCGAAGGGGCCGAACTAGTATAAAACTCCCCGTGTCCCCTTGTCCAGTTTAACCCCTTTAAGCTAACCCGTAGCGATGGCTCCACGACTAAGTCCTTTCACAAGGACATCTGCCGTGACAAACCCACGACAGTTGGCGCCCACCGTGGGGCTTTCGCATGATGGTTTTGAGTTCTTGAAGGGCAGCTTCGATGGACTTAAGGGATACGCTGTGGGCCGGATGACGAAGAGTCATCGCGGCAAGCTCTACATCGACAATGCAGGATGGGGTCCCGAGGCCGATTCAATCGAATACGGGTACCGGGTCCCCTTTGCTGGGATTCACGTCTTCATCGGCAAGATCGGCGAACCGGCCCCTGAGCCGGACATCTGCACCGACATCATCGAAACGGCTTGGCATGCAAGTTCTTCGCCGGTTCAGCCCGAGGCAAGGCATGTTTTCGTAGGTGTCATCCATGGATCGAGGTACGAGGACGGGCCGGTGTCCGATGGAGAGGCCATGGTCTATTCTGATGATGAGTCTTCTGGAGAGACCGAATCACTTTACCAGTTGCAGGACGGCCGGATTGATGGAGGATCCGAGGGCAACAGTATTCCGAATTCCCCTGATCTGCCAAACCGGGCTGCCATCTTCATGGCCGACACACAATCAGCACCTCATTCATCTATCGCCGCAGCAATGCTCTCCGGTTCAACAACGGCCACACTAGCAGGGGCAGGAAGCTCAGCGCCGCCTCCAGCCCAAGTCCTGTCTGATTTGTTCGATGCTTTGGCAACGTTGATGGCCGCAGAGGTGGATGCAGCAGCCAGGGATCAGCACAATGCGGAGATTGCAAAGGTGAAAGATCAGATAGCCCAGGCTAAAGCGGACCTGGCGACAGAGAATGCTAGGATGGCTACAGAGCGGGCTGAATTGGAAGCACAGGCCTACCGGATTAGGCTGGATCAGAATGCTTCAGAGGAAGTCATGAGAAGAAGGTACCGATCGCGTCTCCCGTCGGTTTATGAGCCGCAGAATCTCTTCAACACACCAGGAGCAGGAGCTGGTAACCAACCCATACTAAACCGGGCGGAGGCACCGGGAACAGGAGCGCCGGTTCAACCGCGCACGATGGACCCGCCTCGCCAGAACAACGTTGTGCCACAGTATGTACCAACACCTCCTGGGCATTATTCCAACCCGTTGGATAATATTGTGGCCGTCGCTTCACGCCTAGCGGCCCTCCCAATCGACGACGAGTCACCAGTGGCGGTGAAAGCACGTCGAGCCAGGGATCTCCTTCAAACAACGCTAAATCAACAGCAGACGTATTCACACAGTCGTGAGAGGATTCATTCCACTCCCCGTCCAAGCCGGAGCTATAGCAGACACGTGGAGGACGAACCGGCCGTGTCCAGTAGTGCACGTCGCCGAAATTCACCATGAGGAAACAACCCGGCAGGGGGAGGCGCTAATGCGCAGGATGTTGTGGACCATGGCCGCACACGTCGGGAGGCCGAGTTGGCAGCTCGACACGGAGCACGACAACATACTCCGGTTCACCCTACGGCCTCAGTAGAGCCAGGTGTGGTGTTCAGTTCCTTAGGGGTGCCGTGTCTTACCCCCGCTTTGCGTAATGTGAGACTGCCCAAGGATTTCAAGGGACCTCGTAAGGTACCAAATTACACCGCCGATTTGCAACCAGAGGCGTGGGTGGAGAGCTATGAGATGGCAATGGAGATGTTAGATGTGGATGAAGCAGTGTGTGCTAAATATTTCACCATGATGTTGGAAGGAACAACTCGCACTTGGTTGAAGAGCTTACCAACCAACTCTGTCAGATCATGGGCTGAGTTAAAGCACCGGTTTATCCAAAACTTCAAAGATACTTGTAAGCAGCCGATGTCAATCGTGGATCTGGCCGCTTGTGTCCAAGAGGAAGGGGAGTCCATGACCCATTGGGTCAAACGGGTCTCAGCAGTTTTGTATTCATCAGATCGTATCAATGCAGACACTGTAGTTCTAACATTAGAGGGCAATTGCCGTTTCTTACCACTCAAACAGAAGTTGGGAAGACTCAAATGTCACTGCAATGATATGTCAATGCTCATAGCCGGTTTGGTTAAATACGCTGATTCAGATAATACCAAGGACCCAGACTCAGAGGAGGATAAACCGGGGAAAGGTAAGAAGAACGACAATGCCAAAGGTCAGCAGCATAATCCGGCAGGCCATGGAAACGGTGGTAAGCGCAAGGCCGACAGCAGCTCGGACTTTGTTGCTAATACCAATGCACAGGAGAATGGTCAGCGCCGTAAGGGCAAGCAGCCCCAGAGGGGCGGAGGTTCAGGCCCTAATTTGGAGCGCCTGTTAAATCAGCCCTGTCCAAAGCATGGATCAAAGGAGAAGCCGACATCACATCTTTGTTAGGATTGTTATATCATGCGGGATTTCAAGAATTCCAATATGTTCCAGTATGATAATCGCCCGCCTGGCGGTTCAGGAGGAGGTTTCCATGGGCCGGGTTACGAAGGTGGTGGTTCCGGTTTAGGATTTCAAGGCAACCAAACCGGACACATCAATCAAGGGCACCAAGGTAACCAGGGAGGTTACAACCATCAGGGGAATCAGCAGCAGCAACAGTCGGGTTATCAGAGCAATCCCAAGCAGCTAAATAGCGGGCAATATCATGTCTTCACTACTAGTTTGTGTAAGCGGGATCAGAAGCTTCACAAAAGGGCAGTAAACTCTGTTGAACCGGCAGTACCTCAATATTTACGCTGGTCTGAGCAACCTATTCTGTGGAGTAGAGAGGATCACCCACCCTGGGTTGATAATCCAGGTCACTTGGCCCTGGTGGTAGCCCCTCAAGTTGGGGGATACAAGTTTACCAAAGTACTCATGGATGGGGGAAGTAGTATCAACATTTTATATTATGATACATTCCGCCGTATGGGGTTGACAGATAAGAATCTTAAACCGTCGAATACGGTCTTTCATGGTGTGGTGCCTGGTAAGTCTGCATATCCTGTTGGCAAGATAGCCTTAGAGGTAGCTTTTGGAGATGACTATGATTCAAGGTCAGAAACATTGACATTTGAGGTGGTAAAGATCAAAAGTCCGTACCACGCCTTGTTTGGGCGGCCGGCCTATGCTAAATTCATGGCGAGGCCGTGTTATGTTTATCTACAGCTTAAAATTCTAGGTCATAAGGGGACTATCACAGTACATGGAAGCAGAAAGATTGCTTTGGAGTGTGAGGAAGGTGATGCAGCTTATGCTGAGTCGGTTTGTGCCACGGAGGAGTTGAAATTCTATAAGGAGCAAGTTGATCCGGCAGACATGACCTCTTTGAAAAAGCCGACTACGGAACATGATCCGGTGCTGAAGTTCAAATCGGCTACAGATACTAAGATGGTTGACTTTGTTCCTAGCAATTCGTCCAAACAGTTCAACATCATCGCTAACTTGGATCCCAAATAGGAAGGCACGCTCATCGAGTTCATCCGTGAGAATCGGGACATCTTTGCATGGAAACCTTCTGACATGCCAGGTGTACCGAGGGAACTCGCTGAGCACACACTCAACATTGATCCTAAGTTTAAACCGGTCCGACAGTTCCTCCGCCGCTTCAATGAAGAAAGACGTAAGGCTATCGGTGAAGAGGTAGCCCATCTGTTGGCCGCAGGGTTTATTGTAGAGTTTTTCATCCAGAGTGGTTGGCTAATCCGGTGCTGGTTCTTAAGAAAAACGGCACTTGGCGCATGTGTGTGGATTACACAGATTTAAACAAGGCTTGCCCTGCAGACCCCTTTGCTCTCCCTCGCATTGATCAGATAATCGATGCTATGGCAGGTTGTGGCCGTTTGTGTTTTCTGGATGCTTACTCTGGTTATCATCAGATCAAAATGGCGGTTAAGGACCAGGAGAAGACAGCTTTCATAACTCCCTTTGGAGCCTTCTGCTATGTTTCCATGCCTTTTGGACTCAAGAGTTCCCAGGCAACTTACCAGCGATGTGTTCAGAATTGCCTTCATAAACAAATTGGGCGCAATGTTCATGCATATGTGGATGATATTGTGGTAAAGTCCAGAAAGGAGGAACATTGATAGAGGATTTAAGAGAAACCTTTGACAATCTCCGGATTTACAAGATGATGCTCAATCCGGAGAAGTGTGTCTTTGGTGTCCCGGCAGGCAAGCTCTTGGGTTTTTTGGTGTCAAACAGAGGCATTGAGGCTAATCCGGAAAAAATTGCAGCAATTACATCCTTGGCTAAACCGGCGTGTATCAACGATGTTCAACGTCTGGCCGGCCGGATTACAGCCTTGAGCCGGTTTATCAGTCGCCTTGGAGAGAAGGCCATCCCCTTATATCAGATGCTCAAGAAAACAGATAACTTTGTCTGGAGTGAGGCAGCTGATAAAGCGTTCGAGGATCTGAAGAGGCAGCTAGCTGAACCGCCCGTGCTCGCAGCACCGATCGATAAAGAGCCATTATTATTATATGTGGCTGCTAATGCCCGGGCTATTAGCGTAGCCATTGTGGTAGAGCGTAAGGAGCTTGGCAAGGAATATCCGGTTCAACGGCCGGTTTATTATATCAGCGAGGTGCTCATTGAGTCAAAACAGAGGTATCCGCATTGGCAAAAGCTGGTGTATGGAGTATTTATGGCAAGCCGGAAGCTTAAACATTATTTTCAGGGCCATCCCATCACAGTGGTCAGCTCAGCTCCTCTGGGCGATATCATTCAAAACAGAGAAGCAACTGGCCGGATTGCCAAGTGGGCTATTGAGCTTGGACTTCATGGGCTCAAATATATACCCCGCACAGCGATCAAATCCCGGGCACTCGTGGACTTCATCAATGATTGGACGGAGTTACAGGCACCTAAAGAGAAACCAGATAATACATATTGGACTATTCATTTTGATGGATCCAGACAGTTGGAGGGCTCGGGGGCTGGAGTCATACTAACTTCCCCACGAGGTGACAAGTTTTGTTATGTCCTCCGTTTAATGTTCCCTTGTACTAACAATGGAGCTGAATATGAGGCTTTTCTCCATGGTCTTCGGATGGCTAAGGAGATGAATTTGAGCCAGGTTAAGTGCTTCGGTGATTCAGATCTAGTGGCTCAACAGATGTCTGGCACTTGGGACTCTAAGGACCCACTCATGGCTGCATATCGGCGAGAGGTGGACGCAGTGGCTGGTCACTTTAAGGGTTATCAGGTGGACCATATAGACCGGCGGAAGAATGAAGTGGCGGACGCTTTAAGTCGTCTTGGTTCCCAGCGTAAACCGGTCCCGCCCAATGTCTTTCTTGATGTGTTGCATAATCCGTCAGTCAAGGTGCCAACCGAAGAAGATTTGGTTATTTCTTGATCCGGAGGCTCAGTTGGTGGCAGCTCTGCATGCCATACCGGATTGGACGATCCCATATCTGGCTTACATGGACCAGGGCGAGTTAACAGACAATGAAACGTTGGTCCGACAGATAATCCGGCATTCAAAGTCCATGACCATACTCAACGGGGAGTTACATTGTTACAGTGTTTCAGGAGCAATTCAGCGTTGTGTTTCTTCTCAAGAAGGTTGTGAGATTTTGTGAGAAATCCATGAAGGGGATTGCGGTCACCACACCGGGTCAAAGTCTTTGGTTGCCAAAGCTTTTCGCCATGGTTTTTACTGGTTGACGGCGCATGCTGATGCGGAGGATTTAGTCAAGAGATGTGATGGATGTCAAAAATTTTCCCGCCGTGCGCACGTTCCGGCTCAAGAATTGCGGATGATTCCAATTACGTGGCCGTTTGCAACTTGGGGGCTTGATATGGTTGGACCCTTCAAGCGCTCTAAGGACAAAAAGACCCACCTGTTAGTAGCAGTTGATAAATTCACTAAATGGGTGGAGGTAGAGCTAGTCAGCAAGTGTGATGCAGCCACGGTGGTTCAATTCATCAAGAAGGTGATATTCCGGTTTGGCTTTCCACACAGCATTATAACAGATAATGGTACTAACTTGTCAAAAGGGGAGATGGAAGAATTTTGTCAACGTGAGCACATCCGGCTCGATCTAGCGTCGGTGGCTCACCCCCAATCTAATGGTCAAGCAGAGAGGGCAAATCAAGAAATTCTACGGGGTATCAAACCCAGGCTTATGGTTCCCTTAAAGCGGACGCCGGGTTGTTGGGTTGAGGAGCTACCTTCTGTGTTATGGAGCATCAACACCACACCCAATAGGTCTACGGGTTACACACCTTTCTTCATGGTCTATGGAGCGGAGGCCGTTCTTCCTAGTGACATCCGTCACGATTCGCCCCGTGTGACAGCTTATGTTGAAGCTGATAATGAGAAGGCACGTCAGGATTCTCTGGACCTGTTGGATGAAGAGCGTGATCTTGCAGCAGCACGATCGGCGATTTATCAACAAGATCTCCGACGTTATCACAGCCGCCGGGTTAAAACCAGAACCTTTCAAGAAGGCGATTTGGTGCTCCGGCTCATCCAGGATCAGACTGATATGCACAAGTTATCCCCACCTTGGGAAGGACCCTTTGTGGTCAGCAAAAATCTGCACAACGGGTCTTACTACCTCATTGATGTTCGAGAGCATAAAGACTCACGTCAATCGGAGGAGGAGACCAAGCGGCCATGGAACATAGCTCTTCTTCGGCCTTACTATACTTGAGCCATAGGCTCTTCCTATGTACATATTTATGATAATGTATATATTATATAATAAACCGGAGCCTCCATTAAAGCGGGGTCTCTGTTCTTTTTACATCATGTGTGTGCTTACAAGAGTTTCTACTGACAAATCGGAATTTTTTGTTAAACCGGTCTCTACAGCCACACGGATATAAAGAATATCACTAGGGGGCTTGGTCATATCTGAACCATAGCTACACCTCTTGATCGGTTTGAAACGACAAAGGGATATCACTAGGGGGCTTGGTTGTTATCACACCACAGCTACACCTCTTGATAGGCGTTTAGCCAGAAAGGAAATTATGTGGGGCCAAAGAGAGTGTTGCACAAAGCACAAACTCAAACATGGGCACCCACTGAGCATAGCTCACAAAGTTACTTGGGGGATCTTTGTGCAAGCAACAAAGAGTTTGAAAGGACCCTTGTAATTGGCTATCAAGCCACGGCTTGGAAGCCTGGTGTATTCACCTAAAAACCCGGGTTAACCTGCCTTCATCAAGTAAGCCACTCCTGTCCAGGTAATCCTGGTATGACCCATCGAACGTTTGACATGTCAATCTTTTATAGACCCTGAACTTGTCAAAGTTAAAACAATGATTGGTTAATTGGAGGCCCATCTTAAAAGGCTTTGTTAAATGGTTTAACTCAGAGGCCTGGCAACCCATGAAAAGCCTCGATTTGGAGCCTGGCAGCTCGTAAAAAGCCTTGCATATTTTCCTGTTTGAGTTTTGTTTGTTGAAATTCATAAGTATTTTTTGATAAACCGGTGTCCTTGACCCGGCTTGCTTCTCAACTACAAGTTGTTGACACATGATCAGTTATAAACCGGTGTTTATTGACCCGGTCTGGTTTGACTAAATCACCAGTGTTATAAAGAAAACCCGGTAGTTATCCCGGTCCGGTTTAATATATAAACCGGCAGTATAGAGATGAGGTTATCAACGCTCCGGATTGGTATTAACACCTTTGCCGTATACACCGTTGGTCAACCAATGAGGTATGTTATGTATACTGCTTTTTGTACAAACACTTTGATTATTTCATCTATGTCCTGTACACTTCCTGGATATATTGACCAGTCTAGCGGTAAACCGCTAGACACTTTTAAGTTGTTAAACCCAGGAACACAATTCATCATGGGTTATGCATAAATATATCCCAAAGGGTGGCACAAGTTGTCATGAGGCATTACAAAACATGCTCGATGGCATGGCAAATAAAGGAGTTTTTAGCTATCCTATTACAAGAAGCCTTCAAAACGGCTCCAATGGCATAATTGTTTTTCACAAGATCGGCACACGGTGGACAGTAAACCGGCGACCGGTTTAGGATGCTTCGTCTGGACGGTTTGATGGTTGAGGGTCAGTTGGTGTGGGCACTTCTTCATCCCTCCCCAGACGCTGGAAATCAACCGTTGACCAATCGATTCCAGTTAAATCTTGAAACACTGCTTCTTCATGGATAAGATTGGAGGGGTTAATATCAGGAGCATAAGTGTGCTTACGAATCGGAGGCACAAGTTCTTCAACTTCATGGATGTCGGTCGGCTGCCTCTTCCGCTCCGCATTGTAAAACGGTTGAAAATGAGACAAATCTGTATCATCGGCCAACTTGCTGGCTGCTGGCCGCATCTGTTTGGTCAGCCGCCGGAGATCATCATTGTCAAAAGTTGGAACCATCTTCTTTAACTCCTGGGTATCCTTTAATGATGTCCTCCGCTTCAAGATCTGGAATCCAGGCTTTTGCTCGAATAAGTGCAGTTAAAGCTCCGGCTCTGGCAGCTGCTTTCTTCAACTCGGCGATGCGGGCTGGTAACATGGCCAACTTCTCAAGCGTTTCTTTAATCAAAGTTGGGGCCGGTTTGTTATAAGCTGCCATGCTAATAGCCCGCTGAGACCCAGAGTATAGCTGTTCAACCAATGTGTATGCCGCTTTGAGCTTCATCCGCATATCTGTACCAAGATGAGCGATCCGAGTGCCTGCCAAAGATTTTATCAACATTTTGGTCAGTTGTAAGGTTCATCGACTTACGCAACACACATAAGCAGGCACTTACCAAAGATAGCAGAGGTCATAGCATTGATTTGGTGTTTCAAACCGGCTAGTTCATCAACCACTGGCTTCAGGGCTGCCTCGGCGTCTACAGCTCTTTTGGTTAAACCGGATTTCTCGGTTTCCCAGTCAGCACGATCTTTGTTGAAAGATTCTTTCAACTTTTCCATCACGGCCAGGGCCTGGGTCAGCTCCTCTTTGGCTTTTTCAGCCTCGGCTTGTTGTGACTTCACATTCTCTTGCAAGTCAGAATTTCGGGCATCTTTGCTTCTCAGTTCAGCCTGCCACGTTGAAGGTATGTTAAACAAACACATATATATGTGCTAAGTATAAAGTGTATAACAAGTTATGCACTTCATACTTGGGGGCTAATGTCTATTTGCTCTCAAGTACTACACTTTATACAAGTCTCCAGAACAATGCAAGCATTATCCTTGACACTTGGGGGCTAATGTGCGTCTGTTCTAAAACGGATGTGTGGATTAAAAACCGGATTAACTTGCCAAGTTAAACCGGCCTTTGGGGGCTATGCTGCAGAAAGTTATCTAATTATTTCAAGATAAGTCTTATCTATTATTAGAGACCTGCCATTGCAAGGATCAATGATGAGAAGCTTAAAGTGTTACAAAGACCCAGTTTATGATTAATAATCATAAAATGGCCCTTGGGGGCTACTTGGGAGAGTATTTCAGCTGTAAATCAACAAACAAAGGGAGAGGAATTTACCTCATATCGCTCTTTCATCAAGTTCACCAAACCGGCTTCATAATCCCGGTTTGAGTGCATATGGTTCAAGAAGCCAGAATGGAGCTCATCAGTGTTACGATGAGCATAGCTTGATAAATCGCTGCTCCATTTACCTTTCTCCCTGGCAGCTTGCTCTTCTTTTGGCACTATGTTGAGACAAAATGACAGGATGGCCAGGAGAGTTGTGGCCCATTCCAGTAATAATAACGTCATCACCTTGGCCTTCAGGGTTTTTGGTTGATGATATTGGAATTTCAGCATCTTTCACCGGACTAGCCCGGTTTGGTTCTGCTGGTTCAGCATCAGGCACCGCAGGATTAGCGTCTGCTGGTTCATCAGTATTTTGGCCTTCAAGGGGCGGGTTATCAGAAGCAGCTTCAGGATGAGGGCTTTCTGGTTCACAAGTTTGTTCCGGTTCACCTCTTGGTTCTTCTTCTTCGGCGACCGGATCTTCGAGCGGATTGGTGGTCCGAGCTTTCTTACTGGGTCTGGCTTTGGCCCTGCAAACAGAATAAAAGAGGATTAACATCCTATTCAAAGGATTTATGACGCATTGAAAGGAAAGGTTTTTACAACTTACCCGGCCACAGTTTTCAAAGGGGGGAGTTGAGTTGCTGTCGATTCACCAGAAGATGAAGGAGGTGTCACCTGATAATTTGAATCGGACGGATTAAGAGGCTGTCTGAAATAACCTGCCTTGGGGTAAGAATGGTCAGAAGTAGGAGAGACCTCAGACCGGCGCTTCCGAACCGGAGTATCAGGTAAACCGGCTGAAGTGACCTGTTGGCCACTGTGCCGGGTTGTCCGGCGAGCTTCATGCTGCTGAGTCTTCAAAATAAATGTTGGATCCAAGTGAGCAAGAGGATGAGAAAAGCTTACTTTCCGGACTGCTTGGCGGGTTTTTTGTGTTGGCATAGAGTCTGAACCGGAGGAAAGGGTAATTACCTCTACATCATCAGCTTGACTAGCTTCTGCGTCCTCCTGAGGAAGATCATTGTTAATGAGATGCATGAAAAGAGAGCCA
Source organism: Triticum aestivum (assembly GCF_018294505.1). Taxonomy (NCBI): domain Eukaryota; kingdom Viridiplantae; phylum Streptophyta; class Magnoliopsida; order Poales; family Poaceae; genus Triticum; species Triticum aestivum. The sequence goes on from NC_057806.1 coordinate 273,748,242, forward strand.
AGTGAGTCAAGTTCTACCTCAACTTCTGGATCATCAGTATCATCATCAAGCTCCATATTAATCCGGTCAGCCGTTTTCCGTTTTGACGTCCGTTTTCGGCTTTGGTTTTTGGGCGGGATGGCTTGACCGCTTTGTCTCCAGTCGGCTTTGCCGCTTTCTCTACGGTTTTCCATTTCCAGAAGGGGTCATCTCCCTATATACAAAGAAGAAGGATTACAGGTTGCATAAGCTAAAAATATTAGAGATGAGGGGGAAGTATAATGCTTACAGCAGGCGGTTTGTTCTTGGCATAGAAGGGACTCAGACCGGTTTGACTACAGATCAGTTCCGATTCATTCAGAATCTTCTTTACACCTTCAATGACCTCTTCCTCAGATAATTGGATGTTGCAATGGCGTTGAGGGTCGTCAACCTCACCGGTATATTCACACATTAAACCGGGACGCCGGCTTAGCGGCAAGATACTCCAGGATATCCAACAGCGCACAAAGTCCACGCCTGTTAAACCGTTCGCCATAAAGGCCCGGAGTTTGGCGAGTTGAGGAGCGTATTTTGCCCTTTCTGAAGAGCTCAGGCATTGTGGCATTGGGTGAGTGTTGGATAGTCTGTGATCACGAAAGCCGGGGAGGGGATTTTCATCTTCAGGCGAAGTGTCTCTGCAATAAAACCAAGTTTGGTTCCATTCCTTTGGGTGGCTATGATGTTTGGCATGAGGAAATTCAACTTCTTTCCGCTTTTGAATCGAGACACCACCAAGTTCTGTGTTCGGGCCATTTACAAACTCTGTGCGCCGGTTTAAGTGGAAGAAATCCCGGAACAGTTCTGCAGTTGGTTCTTCTTGTAAATATACTTCACAGAAGACCTGGAAGTTGCATAAATTGGAGACCGAGTTGGGACCAATATCTTGCGGATGAAGTTGGAAGCTGGCAAGCACATCTCGGTAAAACTTTGACCCTGGCGGTTTGAAGCCACGGCCTATGTGATCAACAAAGACCACCACCTCGCCCTGCCTTGGGGTCGGAGGATTTTCTGTTCCTGGGAACTCGCCATTTGATTTCAGTTTTCTTAGGTAGGGAGCCGATGCTGACCATCTCATTCAACTGAGTCTCAGTAACCCGGGAACGAGCCCAGTTGCAGGCAGTGAATTGTTTGGCCATTGCGAAACAAACAAGCTGAAAATGAAAGGCCGGTTTATAAATCACGCATGATTATATGCAAGATACAATGGAGTAAGAAACATATTGATAGAGGACATGGAATAAACTGGAGATCAATGCAATAATGCATAAAAGGTAGTACTACGACAGGGGTACTCAGACACTGTTAAACCGGAATATAATTATGGAGGTAAAAGGCTCTTCCGGTTTACCAGAGGGCTAATGGTACAGATTGATTATACAAAGTTAAACCGCTTAGGATGGTGTGAGGAGAAACGGATTTCACAGAGATGTATAAAAATTTCGGATCTAAGGTAAGACAGAAAAACAAAATATTTCGACCTAAAAAGGATAAGACCCGAAACAGTTTATGAAGGACTGCAACAGTTTTTTGTGTATAAGGATTTGTAAGAGTAACAGAAGGTTCATCACGGCAAGGGATATGATAAGTATAAAACATTCACCTACGGGCCAAGGAGGAACAACGCTATAAGCTCTGATGAACCTCAAGAACAGCGAGGAAACCCTAATGGATCTAGGAAAGGAGGGGGAAAGGACTTACTGCAACTGCGGAAGCAGCGGAAGGGCGCCGTGGAACTCTGGTGCGAACATGATGATGCAGCGGCCAGCGACGAAGCAGAGGCGAGGTTCGAAGATGACGGCGGCGCTCGAGTGTGGGGTCGTCGAGAGGAAGAAGAAGAGATGAATGGGTAGCGGAAAGAAAAGAAAGGGGTCCTCTGCCCCTATTTATAAGGAGAAGGGATAAAACGGCAAGTGCGGGAATCGAGGAGCCCAAACAATGGATAAGTTAATAAAGGTGTTGCCTCGGTGACGGAATACACATTAAATGAAGGGAATCTTTGACATCAACGGATGGATGACGTCAGGGCGGTTTATCATAATCTGGAAGTATGACGTCACGGCGGTTTACAATATCAAGGTGAAGATATGAGGGAAGATTTTTTCTAAGTATAAGAAGATTGACATGAACAAGTTCAAACCAATCTGGGGCCTAATGTTGGGGATATTACTACTGGAGGTAAACCGGATTTATGTAGCCGGGTTGACTCTTTGAAGATTAGAAGGCCAGGAAGATGCAAGGATGATGGCGCTTCACGAAGGCCCAAGGCCCAAAGGCGGGTTAAAACCTGTAAATGTAAACCGACCTAGTCATGTAACTTGTATTATAAGATAGGAAGAGTAGAGACTGAACCGGACACGTTTATGATCCGGCTTCGGGACTCTGTAGCCCGGCGGGTGTCAACCTATGTATATAAAGTGACGACCCGACCGTGGTTTAGGGACAGACAACAACTCGAGAGCCAGACAAAGCGGATTCGCTCCCTGCCCTTCGAAACCCTAGCAATATGAATAACAACTAGACGTAGGCTTTTACCTTCCTCGAAGGGGCCGAACTAGTATAAAACTCCCCATCTCCCCTTGTCCGGTTTAACCCCTTTAAGCTAACCCGTAGTGATGGCTCCATGACTAAGTCCTTTCACAAGGACATCTGCCGTGACAAACCCATGACAATACCTCTATCTGAAATATTCAGAGCCACCTCCGGCTGGTTGCTCTGCATTGTCAATTATGTTGCAGGTGTCGGAGCAGAAGAGCTAGCTCCTTCATGTGTCCACAAGCGATTCATCACATTAAGAGGCACAAGTACATAAGAATCAGAGATGGTGGCACTAGAATCAGCTGTCCTGCACAGAAATGTTGTCATTCCAAGCAGAGGCTTGGTTGTCCTGCAGATTGTTCATGGGGAGGATACCATGATGCACTTGAAGACCTTCACTAGCAAGCTGTTGAAAGTTGTACAGAACAAGTGGTGCCTGAGGAGGAGCCGGGGGCCAAACTCCCCATTCAGGATGAAAGTCCATGATACGTCTCCAACGTATCTATATTTTTTGATTGTTCCATGCTGTTTTATTATCAATCTTGGATGTTTTATAATCATTTTATAGCCATTTTATATAATTTTTTGGTACTAACCTATTGACATAGTGCCAAGTGCCAGTTGCTATTTTTTCCATGTTTTTTACATCGCAGAAAATCAATATCAAACGGAGTCCAAATGCCACGAAACTTTACAGAGATTTTTTATGACCATAAGGAAGATGTTGGGCCCTGGTTGCGCCTGGGGGGAGTCCCGAGGAGGGGACAACCCACCAGGGCGCACCAGGAGGCCCAGGCACGCCCTGGTGGGTTGTGCCCACCTCGGGTACCCCCCGGACCGCCTCTTTGCTCTATAAATACCCCAATATTCCAGAAACCCTAGGGGAGTCGACGAAATATTCATCCACCCGCCGCAGAGTATAGAACCACTAGATCCAATCTAGACACCATCATAGAGGGGTTCACCACTTCCATTGGCGCCTCTCCGATGATGCGTGCCTCTCCGATGATGCGTAGATCTTCAGGTCCATAGTTAGTAGCTAGATGGCTTCATCTCTCTCTCTCCCTCTCTCTCTCTTGATTCTCAATACCATGGTCTCTTGGAGATCCATATGATGTAACTCTTTTGCGGTGTGTTTGTTGGGATCGATGAACTTTGAGTTTATGATCAGATCTATCTTTTTATATCCATGAAAGTATTTGATTTTCTTTGATCTCTTTTATGCGTGATCTCTTATAGCCTCGTATTTCTTCTCCAATATTTGGGTTTTGTTTGGCCAACATGATCTATTTATCTTGCAATGGGAAGAGGTGCCCGATAGTGGGTTCGATGTTACTGTGCCTAATCCAAGTAACAGAAAGGGAACCGACACATATGTATCGTTGCTACTAAGGATAAAATATGGGATCTATATCTACGGCCATAGATAAAAGGATCTCGTCTACATCATGTCATCGTTCTTATTGCATTACTCCGTTTATCCATGAACTTAATACACTAGATGCATGCTGGATAGCGGTCGATGTGTGGAGTAATAGTAGTAGATGCAGGCAGGACTCGGTCTACTAATCTTGGACGTGATGCTTATGTAATGATCATCGCCTGGATATCATCATAATTATTTGAGGTTCTATCAATTGACCAACAGCAATTAGTTCACCCACCCTTTGCTATTTTTTTCGAGAGAAGCCACTAGTGAAACCTACGGCCCACGGGTCTTCTTTCTCATATATTTGCTTTTGTGATCTACTTTTTATTTGCTTTTATTTCAGATCTATTAAACCAAAAACCCAAAAATACTTTGCTGCACTTTATTTTATTTGCGATCTATTTATTCAATCTATTACAACTTTCTCACGTTCACACATCATTTCTGGCGCCGTTACCCGAAAGGATTGACAACCCCTTTAACACGTCGGGTTGCGAGGTGTTGTTATTTGTGTGCAGGGGCTGTTTATGTTGTGCTGCTTGGTTCTCCTACTGGTTTGATAACCTTGGTTTCATATCCGAGGGAAATACGTACCGCCGCTGTGCTGCATCACCCCTTCCTCTTTGGGGAAAAAATCGACGTAGCTTCAAGCGACATCAAAAGGAATTTCTGGCACCATTGCCGGGGTGGATCTTCATCATAACCAGGTTCCTAATCACAAATCTCATCTCCTTGAAATTTACATTATTTGCCATTTGCCTCTCGTTTTCCTCTCCCCACTTCACAAAAATTTGTTGTTTTATTCGCCTCTCTTTTTTCGTTTGCCGTTCTCTTGCTTTCTAGTCTCGATGGCTAGCGTCCCTACTCCTCCTTTGTCACCAGATTTTGAAGTCCTTTACTTCAAGCAAGGACAAGGAGAAAACTTAAAAGATGCCTGGTATAGGCTTATGGAATCGTATCGTATTACCAACTTGAAGGGGGATGCTAAAGTTTTACTTCGAAACTTTTACATAGGATTGGCTTTGCATCATAGACGACTTCTCGATTTTGCCGCTAAAGGAAACTTCATTGATCTTGATGCCAATGCTGCCTATGAAATCTGAGAGGGAATTTTGGGAATTCCACCTCAAAAGAAGGGGTTTCCTTTTACCCCCAAGGGAGCTCAAATGTTGGACAAACTTGGTGATTTGCATAAGCATATGGTTGAAATACAAAAATATAATTAACCCCTCAAACACCTCAATGGTAGTATCAATCGCATGAACGCCTTGATTACTCTTTGTAATAAGCGATTGGATATTTTGGATCTTAAGATGGTTTCTTTTCCGGAGAATTTAGGGAAGCGTAAAGAGCCTCCCGGGTTTGAGAAAACCCTTAAAAAATTGCCAATACTTTGGAAGACAAAACTTAGATCCTTGCTTTATGCCTAGCTAAGGGCATAAAACTATATCGCTTGTTGGGAGGCAACCCAATGAATAATTTTTTTTTGCTTTTTGCTTCCTGTTTTTGAGTGTTAACACAATTGTGCTACTGTTATGATTGTGTTTTTATGTTTTCATTAGTTTTTGTTTCAAGTAAAGCCTTTAGGATCTTCTTGGGCAATAGTTGTTTGATCTTGCTGAAAAACTGAAACTTTTGCGCTCACGAAATTAATTTTAGTTTTTTACCAGAGAGCGATAAAATACCCATCCCACTTGCAGTAGATCAATATACAAATTTCTCAGGTCATCCTAATTTTTCATAATATTTGGAGTTACATAATTATTCGAAATAGTCAGATTGCTACAGACTGCTCTGTTTTGATAGATTCTATTTTCTTTGTGTTGTGTGCTTATTTTGATGGCTCTATGGTTTTCTTTGATGATTTTTTGCCATAGAAAAGTTGGAACACAGTAGATATAATACAAAAACAAAACATGAATTGTTTTCATACAACACTTATAGTAGTGGTTTATTATTCTTATACTAATGGATCTCACAAAGGTTTTTGTTGAGTTTTATGTGATTGAAGTTTTCAAGTTTTGGGTTATCTTACGATGGATTAAGGAAGGATGTAAGAGCCTAAGCTTGGGGATGCCCCGGAATCCCAAGCTATTATCCAAGAATGAGCAACCAACTAAGCTTGGGGATGCCCCCGAGCGGCATCCCCGCTTTCTTCCAACAACTATCGGTATTTTACTCGAGACTATATTTTTATTTGTCACATGATATGTGTTTTACTTGGAGCATCTTGTATGATATGTGTCTTTGCTTGTTTTATTTTGTGTTTTTAGTCATCAATCCTTGCTGGACACACCTATTTGAGAGAGCCAAAATTATGTCATGAGTTGTTAGAATTGCTCTCTATGCTTCATTTAAATTTTTTATGAGCAATGGACTTGCTCTAGTGCTTCACTTATACCTTTTTGAGCACGGTGTGCTTTGTTATTTTTGAAGAAATGCTCTCTTGCTTCACTTAGATTTATTTGAGAGTTAGTAAAATTTTGAAGAAATTCTCTCTTGCTTCACTTAAATTATTTTGAGAGAAAGAAAATTTGTTATCCTCATGATCTTCACTTATATTTGTTTGAGCTCATGAAAAGCAACACATGAAAATTAGTCCCAAAGTGATAGATATCCAAGAATGATAAATAAAAGAAAAAAAATGTCATGAAGATCATTGGACAAAATAAACTTGATTCTTAGTAATAGTTTTGAGATATGATGGTGTGATATGTGAGTCATCTTGATGAGTAATTATGCTTTAGTATGAATATTGGTGTTAAGGTTTGTGATTCCCTATGCATGCATGTAAGTCAATGATCATGCAATGAAATTATATCCTACTTGTGGTGCATTATTCGGTGTTAATTATGCTTAATGCTTGCTTATGTGATTATTCATTTCTTGGTTGGTCGCTTCCCAATCTTTTGCTAGCCTTCATTTTGCACTAAGTTTGACCTCTACTTGTGCATCCAAAATCCTTTAAGCCAATTTTGCCACATGAGTCCACTATATCTACCTATATGTGGTGTTCTTTTGCCGTTCTGAGTAAATTTTCATGTGCCATCTCTAATTTTCAAAATAAACTTCTCTTTTGCGTGTTTGTTTCGCTCGCGGAGCGATGAGGGGTGGCTAATATTTTCCATGCTAGATGTGTTATTCTCAAGATGAGTGTTTATTCACTTGTCATTGCACAAGAGTAAGGCAAAGGTATTAGGGATGCTCAGTCCCGAAATGCAAAAAAAATGAATTTACTTTATGTTGTCAAATAATAAATTCCTTGGAAAGTGTTGGTATGGAGGGTGCCCGTGGATACGGTTAGCCATGGAAAGTGAAAGTTATGGTGGAAAAAGGAATAAACTTTATTTTCTGTTTGGGAACCGCCTATGATATATCTATGCATGGAAAGTATTGGGAACTCTAAGTCGTTTTCGTTTGTGGGATGGATACACCTCCCAAAATGTTTTTATCTCAAATTTTTCGCTTTGAGCTCTGGCACCTCTACAAATCCCTACTTCCCTCTGCGAAGGGCCTTTCTTTCACTTTATGCAATTTTTATTTTGTGTCTCCATCTTCTCTTACAAAAGCACCAACTAGGAGGCAATATGATCGTGCTTAAGTATTGGGTGTAGTTAATATTCGAGTGTGTTTCATGAAAGGATCAATGTTTGAGCATGATGGGCTAGAGATAACTTATTTTAGCGTTGATATTTTGAAAGACATGGTTGCTTGTTGATATGCTTGAGTATCTAAATTATTATGTCAAAACTAGACTATTGCTTTGAATCACATAAAAGTCCAAATGTCCATGCTATAAAGAAAATAATATGATATGACATGATGAACAACACTCCACATCAAAAATTCTGTTTTTATCACTTACCTACTCGAGGACGAGTAGGAGTTAAGCTTGGGGATGCTAATACGTCTCCAACGTATCTATAATTTTTGATTGTTCCATGCTATTTTATTATCAATCTTGGATGTTTTATAATCATTTTACAGTCATTTTATACCATTTTTTGGTACTAACCTATTGACATATTGCCAAGTGCCAGTTGCTGTTTTTTCCATGTTTTTTACATTGCCGAAAATCACGGAGTCCAAATGCCACGAAACTTTATGGAGATTTTTTATGGACCATAAGGAAGATGTTGGGCCCTGGTTGCACATGGGGGGAGTCCCGAGGAGGGGACAACCCACCAGGGCGCACCAGGAGGCCCAGGCGCACCCTGGTGCATTGTGCCCACCTCGGGTTCCCCCTCGGACTGCCTCTTTGCTCTATAAATACCCCAACATTCCAGAAACCCTAGGGGAGTTGACGAAATATTCATCCAGCCGCCGCAGAGTCCAGAACCACCAGATCCAATCTAGATACCAGCACGGAGGGGTTCACCACTTCCATTGGTGCCTCTCCGGTGATGCGTGAGTAGTTCTTTGTAGACCTTCAGGTCCGTAGTTAGTAGCTAGATGGCTTCATCTATCTCTCTCTTGATTCTCAGTACAATGGTCTCTTGGAGATCCATACGATGTAACTCTTTCGCGTGTGTTTGTTGGGATCGATGAACTTTGAGTTTATGATCAGATCTATCTTTTTATATCCATGAAAGTATTTGAGTTCCTTTGATCTCTTTTATGCACGATCTCTTATAGCCTCGTATTTCTTCTCTGATATTTGGGTTTTGTTTGGAAAACTTGATGTATTTATCTTGCAATGGGAAGAGGTGCCCGGTAGTGGGTTCCATCTTATGGTGCTTGATCCCAGTGACAGAAAGGGAACCGACACGTATGTATCGTTGCTACTAAGGATAAAAAGATGGGATCTATATCTACCGTCATAGATAAACGGATCTCGTCTACATCATTTCATCGTTCTTATTGCATCACTCCATTTTTCCATGAACTTAATACGCTAGATGCATGCTGGATAGCGGTCGATTTGTGGAGTAATAGTAGTAGATGCAGGCAGGAGTTGGTCTACTAATCTTGGACGTTTTGCCTATGTATTGATCATCGCCTGGATATCGTCATAATTATTTGAGGTTCTATCAATTGACCAACAGTAATTTGTTCACCCAACGTTTTCTATTTTTTTCGAGAGAAGCCACTAGTGAAACCTATGGCCCACGGGTCTTCTTTCTCATATATTTGCCTTTGCGATCTACTTTTTATTTGCTTTTATTTTCAGATCTATTAAACCAAAACCCCCAAAAATACTTTGCTGCACTTTATTTTATTTGCGATCTATTTATTCAATCTACTACAACTTTCTCCCATCCACGCACCGTTTCTGGCGCCTTTACCCAAAAGGGATTGACAACCCCTTTAACACGCTAGGCTGCGAGGTGTTGTTATTTGTGTGCAGGGGTTGTTTACGTTGTGCTGCTTGGTTCTCCTACTGGTTCGATAACCTTGGTTTCATATCTGAGGGAAATACCTACCACCGTTGTGCTGCATCATCCCTTCCTCTTTAGGGAAAAAACCGACGTAGCTTCAAGCGACATCAGTCCACATCATTTCCATCATCCACAAACACATTTTCAGCATCCTGGCCCTATTGTACATTGTCAGCAATAACATTCTGAGCCATCCAATTGTGCAATTGTTGTTGATACAGTTGCTCTGCAGACAAACCTTCCCCATGTAAAGGGTGAGGAATTCCATTAGCGGGGGGAGGATCTTCACCAGCATGCGGGACCTCGGGCAGATGAGCATTCCAATCACTACTATGCTGAATCGTCACAGCAACAGTCCAAGACTGATGAGCACCACCTACTTGCCTCATGATAAGGCTCTTCGGCACTAGGCGAAGGTGGATTACTCTGACTTTAACCAGCACAATCTTCCTATCACTCCTTGGTTTGAGCCATTCCACTAAGCTACCAAACTTATCAACTGATCTGTGAATATAATGATGGCTTTGATAATCATATGGAAAACCAACACACAGTAACCAAACCTCGGGTCCAAAGGTGGTAAGTTTCATATTCAGTGCACCATCATGTGGGATAAATGAGACCACAGTATGTTCATCCACCTCCTCTTCATCTAACTCAAAAGTAGTGCCCAACAACTGAATCTCTAACAACAGAGTTGACAAAGCCAAAGATACCAATGCCTAACGGGTGATCATCAACTTCCGTGGGAAAGAACTAGGATTCATGCAGCAAACCTTCGATGATGTGTCGCAGTTCTGCCTTGCGATGGAAGGGGACAAAGCGATTCACCTCTGCAATGGCGAGGAAGTCGTGGTGCAGAGGAGTAGGGCTGATCACCATATCATCGCGAACTCTGTGGTTCATTGACCCCAACTCAATCGTCATGCACGACGGGAGGTAGGGGACGACATTGAGGGGAAAGTTTTCCATTGGAGCAGAGCTAGGTGGAGGAGCTGCGGAGAAACCCAGATGCATAGAAGAATGCGTATCGGCAGCTATGGCCTGTGTCTTGGGTATCCAGACTCCTCGATCTCTGTGAGGTAGCTTTAGGCCAGAGAGAGCCCCGTGCCCTTGGTGACCATATATAGGATGGGTATCCAACGGCTGATCATCCAAGAGTAGGTTTGGTAGCCACATTAATAGCGGGATGCTGATGGGATTGATTTCTCTGCTTCCCAGATTTGACCAGCCCCAAATTGAGTTGTGTCAAGTTTCCATGTAATGGCAATGATTTATTAGGCAAGTCCAACTGTGCATTTTTCTGAGAAGGAAAACCTCGATCTTGTAAATCATTAGGAATTTTCTTGTTCCAAACCATTTTCCCCGAGGAATATTGCCCATTTTTGTAACTTTGGGAGGTGCGACTTCCTTGTGGATTTTGGGCTTCCAATATAATCGTGGAGCGGTTGGACTTTTGCACCAATATTTAGAATGGCCTAACCAGCCACATGAATTGCATTTAAATTGGGCCGGGCACTCAAAGAAATGGTGGGCTGACGATCCACAGAGATAGCAGGCCACGTCTTGTAAATGCTCCATTGATTGAGAATTGTCCATTAAGGAGGCCTCATTTAGTGTGGGCGTGCAACAACAAGGCTGATCAAAGCATGTGTTACAATATGGACCCGGGCATTGATTAGCCAGGTGATCATTATCATTGCAGTTGGAGTAGATTGACAATTTATCATAAATGAAATCTGATGGTGGATCAGAAGAAATTTTCCAAAGATCAATAATTTTCCTCTGAGATTCCAGCACGTTGATGATCTAGTATATGTAGTAAAATGAATGTTGGTATTGAATTCCAAATAGCCTATTTGAACTGATATCAAAACGCCAATTAGCACAATATTATCATGATTAATAGGGCCATTAATACTTGACTGAAAACCTCAAAAAATCAGAGGATCATTCATTGAATTAGTGGGTGGATCCGAGATTGGCTCTCTTTCCAAAGAAACCTGTCGGGTAGCCGGAGATGACCGGATTGCTGCCGCCGACGAGGTCTCTGGCTTGTTAGAATGATCCGGTGGATGAAAAAACCCAAATTTTGCGAGCTTGTCCAAGGAAGTATCATCCGACCACACATTCTTGTGCAAGAAAGTAAGTTTGGTCCTGATGGCCACCGGAGAACGAGTAGTTACATCAGGGTTTTGTTGATCCCAATGCCAACTGGTGGACACTAGCGGGGAATGAACACCTGGCCGGAAGAGGCTAAAATGGCACACAAAGTCTGGCCAAATCCTGTCCTAAAGACCGTAGAAAAAATGTCCCACTTTGTTGGAAGCAAGATAATTCGTAACGAGCAAGTAATGATAGTAGTAACAAAAGTGCATCAAGGTAGCCCAATCCTTTTGGAGGCAAAGGACAAGCCAAAACACTCTCTTATAATAAGCAAAGCATTCTTGAGGGTACATGGGAATTTCATCTAGTCACTTTCATCATGTTGATTTGATTCGTGTTCGCTACTTTGATAAGTTGATATGTGGGTGGACCGGTGCTTAGGTGCTTTTCTTACTTGAACAAACCTCCTACTTATGATTAACCCCCTCGCAAGCATCCACAACTATGAGAAAAGTATTAAGAATAAATTCTAACCATAACATTAAACTTTTGGATCCAATCGGTCCCTTACGGAATAACGCATAAACTAGGGTTTAAGCTTTTGTCACTCTCGCAACCCATCATCTAATTACTACTCCACAATGCATTCCCTTAGGCCCAAATATGGTGACGTGTCATGTAGTCGACGTTCACATGACACCACTAAGGGAATCACAACATACATACTATCAAAATATCGAACACATATCAAGTTCACATGATTACTTGTAACATGATTTCTCCCGTGACCTCAAGAACAAAAGTAACTACTCACAAATGATAATCATGCTCAATATCAGAGGGGTATTAAATATCATATTGGATCTGAACATATAATCTTCCACCAAATAAACCATATAGTAATCAACTACAAGATTTAATCAACACTACTAGTCACCCACAAGCACCAATCTATAGTTCCGGTACATAGATTGAACACAAGAGATGAACTAGGGTTTGAGAGGAGATGGTGTTGTTGAAGATGTTGATGGAGATTGCCCTCCCCAAGATGGGAGAGTTGTTGGTGATGATGATGACAATGATTTCCCCTCCGAAAGGGAAGTTCCCCTGGAGGAATCGCTCCGCCGGAGGGCAAAAGTGCTCCTGCCCAAGTTCCGCCTCGAGGCGCCGGCACTCCGCCCCGAAAGTCCTCTCCTTATTTTTTTATTGGTAAAAAAGACTTATATACCAGAATATAGGTGCTACCTCTTGAGCACTGCGTTGGTTTTCCCTTGAATAGGAAAGGGTGATGCAGTAAAGTAGCGTAAGTATTTCCCTCAGTTTTTCAGAACCAAGGTATCAATCCAGTAGGAGATCACGCTCGAATCCCACGCACCTACATAAACAAATAAGAACCTCGCAACCAACGTGATAAAGGGGTTGTCAATACCTTCACGGTCACTTACGAGAGTGAGATCTGATAGATATGATAAGATAATATTTTTGGTATTTTTATGATAAAGAGAAATAAAGATGCAAAGTAAAATAAACGGAAATAGAAACAACTAAATGTTGGAAGATTAATATGATGGAAGATAGACTCGGGGGCCATAGGTTTCACTAGTGGCTTCTCTCAAGAGCATAAGTATTACGGTGGGTAAAAGAATTACTGTCGAGCAATTGATAGAAAAGCGAATAATTATGAGAATATCTAGGTATGATCATGTATATAGGCATCACGTCTGTAACAAGTTAACCGAAACGATTCTGCATCTACTACTATTACTCCACACATTGACCGCTATCCGGCATGCATCTAGAGTATTAAGTTCATAAGATTAGAGTAATGCTTTAAGTAAGATGACATGATGTAGAGGGATAAACTCATGCAATATGATATAAACCCCATCTTTTTATCCTCGATGGCAACAATACAATATGTGTCGTTTCCCTTTCTGTCACTGGGATCGAGCACTACAAGATTGAACCTAAAGCTAAGAACTTCTCCCATTGTAAGAAAGATCAATCTAGTAGGCCAAACAAAACTGATAATTAGAAGAGACTTGCAAAGATAAACCAGTCATACATAAAAGAATTCAGAGGAGATTCAAATATTGTTCATAGATAAACTTGATCAACAATTCATCGGATCTCGACAAACACACCGCAAAAGAAGATTACATCAAATAGATCTCCAAGAGAATCGAGGAGAACTTTGTATTGAGATCCAAAGAGAGAGAAGAAGCCATCTAACTAATAACTATGGACCCGAAGGTCTGAAGTAAACTACTCACACATCACGGGAGAGGCCATGGAGTTGATGTAGAGGCCATCCATGATCAATACCCCCTCCGGCGGAGCTCCGAAAAAGGCCCCAAGATGGGATCTCTCGGGTACAGAAGGTTGCGGCAGTGGAATTAGGTTTTCGTGGTGCTCCTGGATGTTTGGGGGTACGTGGATATATATAGGAGGAAGAAGTACGTCGGCGGAGCAACGAGGGGCCCATGAGGGTGGAGGGCGCGCCCAGGGGGGTAGGCGCACCCCTGCCTCAAGGCTTCCTCGATTGTTTCTTGACGCCCACTCCAAGTCTACTGGATCACGCTCGTTGAGAAAATGATGTTCCCGAAGGTTTCATTCCATTTGGACTCCGTTTGATATTCCTTTTCGGCGAAACTCTAAAATAGGCAAAAAAACAACAATTTGGGCTGGGCCTCCGGTTAATAGGTTAGTCCCAAAAATGATATAAAAGTGTAAAATAAAGCCCATTAACATCCAAAATAGATAATATAATAGCATGGAGCAATAAAAAATTATAGATATGTTGGAGACGTATCAAGCATCCCCAAGCTTAATTCCTGCTCGTCCTCGAGTAGGTAAATGATAAAAAAGAATTTTTGATGTAGAATGCTTTCTCACATATTTCTCAATGTAATTTTTCTTTATTGTGGCATGAATGTTCAGATTCGAAAGATTCAAGATAAAAGTTTAATATTGACATAAAAATAATAATACTTCAAGCATACTAACTAAGCAATTATGTCTTCTCAAAATAACATGGCCAAAGAAAGTTATCCCTACAAAATCATATAGTCTGGCTATGCTCCATATTCACCACACAAAATATTTAAATCATGCACAATCCCGATGACAAGCCAAGCAATTGTTTCATACTTTTGATGTTCTCAAACTTTTTCAATCTCCATGCAATATATGAGCATGAGCCATGGATATAGCTCTATATGGTGGAATAGAATGGTGGTTGTGGAGAAGAAAAAAAGGAGAAGATAGTCTCACATCAACTAGGCGTATCAACGGGATATGGAGATGGCCATCAATAGATATCAATGTGAGTGAGTAGGGATTGCCATGCAACGGATGCACTAGAGCTATAAGTGTACGAAAGCTCAACAAAAGAAACTAAGTGGGTGTGCATCCAACTTGCTTGCTCACGAAGACCTAGGGCATTTTGAGGAAGCCCATCATTGGAATATACAAGCCAAGTTCTATAATGAAAAATTCCCACTAGTATATGAAAGTGATATCATAGGAGACTCTCTATCATGAAGATCGTGGTGCTACTTTGAAGCACAAGTGTGGAAAAGGATAGTAGCATTGTCCCTTCTCTATTTTTCTCTCATTTTTTGGGCCTTCTCTTCTTTTTTATGGCCTTTCTCTTTTTTTCCATCCGGAGTCTCATCCCGACTTGTGGGGGAATCATAGTCTCCATCATCCTTTCCTCACTTGGGACAATGCTCTAATAATGATGATCATCACACTTTATTTACTTACAACTCGATACTTTGAAGAAAATATGACTCTATGCGAATGCCTCCGACGGTGTACCGGGATGTGCAATGATGCATGAGTGACATGTATGAAGAATTATGAACGGTGGCTTTGCCACAGATATGATGTCAACTACATGATCATGCAAGCAATATGACAATGATGAAGCATGTCATAATAACGGAACGGTGGAAAGTTGCATGGAAACATATCTCAGAATGGCTACAGAAATGCCATAATAGGTAGGTATGGTGGTTGTTTTGAGGAAGGTATATGGTGGGTGTATGATACCGGCGAAAAGTGCGCGGTATTAGAGAGTCTAGCAATGGTGGAAGGGTGAGAGTGCGTATAATCCATGGACTCAACATTAGTCATAAAGAACTCACATACTTATTGCAAAAATCTATTAGTTATTGAAACAAAGTATTACGCGCATGCTCCTAGGGGTATAGATTGGTAGGAAAAGACCATCGCTCGTCCCCGACCGCCACTCATAAGGAAGACAATCAATAAATAAATCATGCTCCGACTTCATCACATAACGGTTCACCATATGTGCATGCTACGGGAATCACAAACTTCAACACAAGTATTTCTCAAATTCACAACTACTCAACTAGCATGACTCTAATATCACCATCTCCATATCTCAAAACAATTATCAAGTATCAAACTTCTCATAGTATTCAATGCACTTTCTATGAAAGTTTTTATATTGTTCCTAAAAGCAAATTTCTATGTTGTTCTAAAGGACTCTCAAAATAATATAAGTGAAGCATGAGAGATCAATTATTTCTATAAAATAAGACCACCGCCGTGCTCTAAAAGGTATAAGTGAAGCACTAGAGCAAAAATTATATGGCTCAAAAGATATAAGTGAAGCACATAGAGTATTCTAATAAATTTCAAATCATGTGAGTCTCTCTCAAAAGGTGTGTACAACAAGGATGATTGTGGTAAAATAAAAAGCAAATACTCAAATCATACAAGACGCTCCAAGCAAAACACATATCATGTGGTGAATAAAAATATAGCTCCAAGTAAATTTACCGATAGACGAAGACGAAAGAGGGGATGCCTTCCGGGGCATCCCCAAGCTTAGGATTTTTGGTGTCCTTGAATTTTACCTTGGGGTTCCATGGGCATACCCAAGCTTAGGCTATTTCCACTCCTTGTTCCATAATCCATCAAATCTTTACCCAAAACTTGAAAACTTCACAACACAGAACTTAAATAGAAAATCTCATGAGCTCTGTTAGCGAAATAAAACAAAACACCACTTCAAGGTACTGTAATGAAATCATTCTTTATTTATATTTGTGTTAAACCTACTGTATTCCAACTTCTCTATGGCTTATAAACTCTTTTACTAGCCATAGATTCATCAAAATAAGCAAACAACACACGAAAAACAGAATCTGTCAAAAACAGAATAGTCTGTAGTGATATGTAGCTAACACAAACTTATGGAACCCCAAAAATTCTAAAATAAAGTGATGGACATGAGGAATTTATCTATTAATCATCTGCAAAAATAATTAACTAAATAGCACTTTCCAAATAAAAATGGCAGCAATTCTTGTGAGCGCTAAAGTTTCTGTTTTTTACAGCAAGATCAAAAAGACTTTCCCCAAGTCTTCCCAACGGTTCTACTTGGCACAAACACTAATTAAACACAAAAAAACAACCAAAACAGAGGCTAGATAAATTATTTATTACTAAACAGGAGCAAAAAACAAGGAATAAAAATAAAATTGGGTTGCCTCCCAACAAGCGCTATCGTTTAACGCCCCTAGCTAGGCATAAAAGCAAGGATAGATTTAAGTCTTGCCATCTTTGGTAGGTAATTCTTCAAAAAGACACCTATAACTCTTAGGAGTTTCTTTATTTTTATTAATTATCAAACTCCTAGGCATAAAATCAAGAAAATCATTTGTAGCAAACGGTTCCTTAATGATAGTAAAAAGATTGGGATGAACACTTATTGATTTTAAATCCGCAGTTTCCTTACTAGAGGATTCACCCTTATTTAAACAAGCTTGGCAATTTTGGTAGGAGGATTTGGAGTATTTTTGACGAAAGAAAAAGTGGACCTCAAGTTGGTGACAATTCCCTCAAGTTTATCGATTCTAGTAGAATCTTGATCTATTCTTTCATTAACTATGGGTTCTTTTTCCTTAAAACTTTTCAGAGTAACTCCCACCTTAGATCCCTATTGGGTAATTTGGTTGTGGATCTTTTTATCCAAATTCTCAATCAACTCTACAGTAGCAACTTTATTCTCAATAATTTCAAGACTTTGCATCACATGTTCCAAAGTTAACATAGTTCCATTAACCAAATGAGGTGGTGAGCCAAACAAATCTATCATAGCATTATAAGAATCAAAAGTATGGCTACCCAAGAAATTCCCTCAGGTAATGGTATCAAGAATATATCTGTACCAAGGAGTGATTCCTACATAAAAGTTGTGAAGAAGAATGGAAGTAGATTGCTTCCTAGTAGATCTATTTTGCGCATTGCAAATTCTATACCAAACATCTTTTAGATTTTCTCCCTCCATTTGTTTAAAATTAAGAACTTCATTCTCGGGAGACAAAGGAGTAGATAAAGGACTAGCCATGATGACGAAGCAAGCGGAAAAGAGGCAAACGGAAAAAGAGAGGGCAAATAAAACGACAAGGGTGAAGTGGGGGAGAGGAAAACGAGAGGCAAATGGCAAATAATGTAATGCGAGGGATAAGAGTTTGTGATGGGTACTTGGTATGTCTTGACTTGTGTGTAGACTCTCCGGCAACGGCGCCAGAAATGGCTCGTTGTCGGGAGTCAAATCTTGAATTGACTTGGCGCAAATCTCCCCGGCAACGGCGCCAGAAATCCTTCTTGCTACCTCTTGAGCACTGTGTTGGTTTTCCCTTGAAGAGGAAAAGGTGATGCAGTAAAGTAGCGTAAGTATTTCCCTCAGTTTTTGAGAACCAAGGTATCAATCCAGTAGGAGATCACGCTCGAGTCCCACGCACCTACACAAACAAATAAGAACCTCGCAACCAACGCGATAAAGGGGTTGTCAATCCCTTCACGGTCACTTACGAGAGTGAGATCTGATAGATATGATAAGACAATATGTTTGGTATTTTTATGATAAAGAGAAATAAAGATGCAAAGTAAAATAAACGGCAATAGAAATAAGTAAATGTTGGAAGATTAATATGATGTAAGATAGACCCGGGGGCCATAGGTTTCACTAGTGGCTTCTCTCAAGAGCATAAGTATTACGGTGGGTAAACGAATTACTGTCGAGCAATTGATAGAAAAGCGAATAATTATGAGAATATCTAGGTATGATCATGTATATAGGCATCACGTCCATGACAAGTAGACCGAAACGATTCTGCATCTACAACTATTACTCCACACATCGACCGCTATCCAGCATGCATCTAGAGTATTAAGTTCATAAGAACAGAGCAATGCTTTGAGTAAGATGACATGATGTAGAGGGATAAACTCATGCAATATGATATAAACCCCATCTTTTTATCCTCAATGGCAACAATACAATACGTGCCGTTTCCCTTTCTGTCACTGGGATAGAGCACCGCAAGATTGAACCCAAAGCTAAGCACTTCTCCCATTGTAAGAAAGATCAATCTAGTAGGCCAAACCAAACTGATAATTCGAAGAGACTTGCAAAGATAAACCAATGATACATAAAAGAATTCAGAGGAGACTCAAATATTGTTCATAGATAAACTTGATCATAAACCCACAATTCATCGGATCTCGACAAACACACCACAAAAGAAGGTTACATCAAATAGATCTCCAAGAGAATCGAGGAGAACTTTGTATTGAGATCCAAAGAGAGAGAAGAAGCCATATAACTAATAACTATGGACCCGAAGGTCTGAAGTAAACTACTCACACATCACGGGATAGGCCATGGAGTTGATGTAGAGGTCCTCCATGATCAATGCCCCCTCCGGTGGAGCTCCGGAAAAGGCCCCAAGATGGGATCTCTCGGGTACAGAAGGTTGCGGCGGTGGAACTAGGTTTTCGTGGTGCTCCTGGATGTTTGGGGGTACGTGGATATATATAGGAGGAAGAAGTACGTCGGTGGAGCAACGATGGGCCCACGAGGGTGGAGGGTGCGCCTAGGGGGGTAGGCGCACCCCCCTACCTCGTGGCTTCCTCGATTGTTTCTTGACGTCCACTCCAAGTCTCCTGGATCACGTTCGTTGAGAAAATCACGTTCCCGAAGGTTTCATTCCGTTTGGACTCCGTTTGATATTCCTTTTTGGCGAAACTCTAAAATAGGCAAAAACAACAATTTGGGTTGGGCCTCCGGTTAATAGGTTAGTCCCAAAAATGATATAAAAGTGTAAAATAAAGCCCATTAACATCCAAAATAGATAATATAATAGCATGGAGCAATCAAAAATTATAGATACATTGGAGATGTATCAATGGGCATCGGAGGTGGGCCGGGCTGAGCACAACCCACCAGGGCGCGCCTGGGGGGCCAGGCATGCCCTGGTGTCTTGTGCTCACCAGGTGGGCCCCATCCGGTGGTTATTTGCTCCAGTATTTCTTATTTATTCCATAAAAAATGCTCGTGAAGTTTTAGCCCATTTGGAGTTGTGCAGAATAGGTGGCCTGACGTAGCTTTTCCAGGTCTAGATTTCTAGCTGCCGGAATTCTCCCTCTTTGTGTGAGCCTTCCAAATTATGAGAGAAAAGGCATTAGAATTACTCCAAAAAGCATTATTATGCATAAAACATTATAAATAACAGTAGGTAAACATGATGCAAAATGGACGTATCACCTCTCCCCTCCCCCTCCCACCTATATATATGTGGGGGGGGGCCCTAGCACAGCCTAGAGAATTGCCTAGCCGTGTGTGGCACCCCCCTCCACCGTTTACTCCCTCGGTCATAATTCCATAGTGCTTAGGCGAAGCCCTGTGGAGATCACTTCACCATCACTGTCACCACGCTGTCGTGCTGACGGAACTCATCTACTACCTCGACGTCTTGCTGGATCAAGAAGGCAGGGGACGTCCCTGAGCTGGATGTGTGCAGAACCCGGAGGTGTCGTATGTTCGGTACTCGATCGGTGGGTCGCAAAGAAAGTTCGGCTACATCAACCGCATTGTGAAACGCTTCTGCTTATGATCTATGAGGGTACATAGACACACTCTCCCCCTCGTTGCTATGCATCTCTATGGATAGATCATTGGATGTGTGTATATTTTTTTTATTTTCCATGCAATGATTCCCAACATGTAGAGAACCTTTATGATCACCCAGTTATGAAGTGACATTTGATACACACAAGGCATTCCTCTAGAGTCCAGGAGTTGCATGATCTCATGGTTGAAGGAACTTGTATTTGATATTAAGAAAGCAGTAGCAATAAACGAACGATCATATGCTATGCTAACAGATGGGTCTTGTCCATCACATCATTCTCCCAATGATGTGATCTCGTTATCAAACGACAACTCATGTCTATGGTTAGGAAACCTTAACCATCTTTGATCAACGAGCTAGTCTAGTAGAGGCTTACTAGGGACTTGGTATTTGTTTATGTATCCACACATGTATTTAAGTTTCCGATAATACAATTATGGCATGAATAATAAACCTTTATCATGATTAAGGAAATATAATAATAACCACTTTATTATTGCCTCTAGGGCATATTTCCAACATGAGTATAGTGGTTGAATGAGGTATGCATGTACTCATTATGTTGAGCCTTTTCTCCCTCCATGGTTAGTAATGTAGTAATGGCAATGCTTCGATAGTTTTCCTGGGCACCCTGGTAGCTTTCTTTGGGGGGGGGCATTCCTGCTGTTTCATCCGACATAGTGAGCAACAGCCTCACCATGTTGGTTTTGAACATCTTATAGTTGTTCAGAGAATCATCATAAGAGTACTCAGTTATTGGAGATTCATATCCTGAAAGTAATGCTGGATCAATCGTTTTTCTCTTGGCACGCACCCACGCAGTGCAAGGATATCGATCATGTTCCCAGTAGGAGCCATTTTTATTCAGTTTCCTTTCGAAACCGATACCTTATTTCCTAGGATTTTTGTGAAGAATAGATTTCTTCAGAACATCACAAAGGGTTTGATGCCCTTTGAGAGCCTTGAACATTCCTGTCTGAATAAGATTCTTCAACCTAGCATTCTCATCAGACATAGAACCATTTTCCTCGACAGAGGGGTTAGCATTCATAGAACATTCAGCATTTGAATCAGCATTGCTGTGTTCAAGGCATTTTAAGCAAGGTGGTATAAACACTTCATGTTTCTCTTTGAGTTGTTGGGTGAGAAGAGAATTTTCTCTGATCAAGTCATCATGAGTCTCTCTCAGTGACTTGAGTTCCTATTTCATTTTCAGGTAATCATAAGTCAGTCTCTTGTGGTCAGCCAAGATAAAATCATGACTATTTGATAGTTCTTCCATTCGTGACTTGAGAGCGGAATGCTCTTCTGTCAATGACTGATTTTTCTCCATCACCTCAACCAACAACCCTTCAGAATTCCTGAGGGTTTTCTCAATTTTCTCAAGAGAGTTTTGTTTTATATTAGCTATTTTGCTCAGTTTAGCATGGGCATCATCATCAAAAGAATATTGATCACTGGAGTGAACCTTGTGATATTTGGAGGATACCTTTTGCTTCGAAGCTTTGGCCATGAAGCAGTAGGTAGGAGCTTGAATGACTCCCGAAGAAGTTTGATGCAGGGGTGGAAGCACATGCTATACCAGCCATGTCGGAGTCAGAATCCTCATCGGATTCATCAGCTTCTTCAGAGTCAGATGACTCTTCTTCATCAGAGTCCATCTCCTTGTTGATGTAAGCCTTGGCCTTGCGAGAGGTATTCTTGCGGTTGGAGGAGGACTTTGATGGATTCCTCAAGGAAGATCTTGACGAAGACTTGGAGGCGAAGCCGTCCTGCTTCTTGAAGAACTTCTTCATTTTTTTCTCATCATCGGAGTTGTAGTTCTTGCTCTTGCCTTTGCCATGGTTGTTTCTTGAATCATATCTTCCACTGGCACGGATTTCAGCTTCACAGAGAGGGCAATCCGAAATAAAATGTCCTGGCTTTTCGCACTTGAAGCAGGTGTAATCTCCAGTAGGTTTTGATGAAGATTTTGAACCGCCGGAGTTGCTAGAACCTTTCTTCTGAAACTAGTTCTTCCTGTGAAGGCACTGGAATCTTTTCATGATTAAAGAGAGATCTTTGCTGATCCTTTCTGGGTCATCTGAATCTTCTTCGGCATTTCCTTCTAAGGAAGAATCAGCCACAACCTTGAGAGCATGACTTTTGTGGTGACTTGAGCCACAGAGATCTCTCTTTTCTTCTTATTGTTCCTCATTGGTGTTTAGCCTTTCCATAATAT
The DNA here is from genome assembly GCF_018294505.1 of Triticum aestivum. Taxonomy (NCBI): domain Eukaryota; kingdom Viridiplantae; phylum Streptophyta; class Magnoliopsida; order Poales; family Poaceae; genus Triticum; species Triticum aestivum. The sequence goes on from NC_057806.1 coordinate 273,770,889, forward strand.
CAGCAGAGTCGAGAACTTTGAAATTAGCTCGTTCCCTAATCATTAGAACTAGTGTGTCGAATGAGATGTCAAGAGATCAGAGCAGTTTCTTCACAACTTCCTGATCAGTGATGTCCTTGGCCCCAAGACCTTGTAGCTCGTTTGCAATGTCACTCAGACGATCAAAAGTTTGCTGATAGCTTTCATTTCCGATTCGCTTGAACCAATTGAACTTTGCCCGAAGAGTATCAATGCGAGCTTCTTTCTGAGTTGAAACACCCTCATTTATCTTTTCGATAACGTCCCACAATTCCTTTTCAGTTTCACACTGACGATAGCGAAGAAATTGAGCACGAGAGAGATGGCTACCAATTACATCTTTAGCTCGAGCGTCCATCTGAATTAGTTTCTTCTCATGGTCAGTGGAGACCTAGGGCACTACAACCATGAATCCATTATGCACCACGTTCCACATATCATCATCAATAGCTCAGAGAAGGATCTTCATCTTTTCTTTCCAAAAGGGATAGTCCGACCCATTGATACGTCTCCAACGTATCTATAATTTTTGATCATTCCATGCTGTTATATTATCATTCTTGGATGTTTCACAATCATTTTATAGCAACTTTATATCATTTTTTGGGACTAACCTATTGACATAGTGCACAGTGCCAGTTGCTATTTTTTGCTTGTTTTTTACTTCGTAGAAAATCAATGCCAATCGGAGTCCAAACGCAGCTAAACTTTTTGGAGAATTTTTCTAGGCCAGAAGACACATGATGGGCCAAAGAAGTACTAGAGGGGTGCCCCAAGGGGGGCACAACGCACCTGGGCGCGCGCTGGTGGGTTGTGACCACCTGGCCTCCCGCACCGCCTCTTTGCTCTATAAATACCCCAATATTCCAAAAACCTAGGGTAGTCGACGAAACACAATTCTAGCCGTCGCAAGTTCCATAAACCACATATCCAATCTAGACACCATCACGGAGGGGTTCATCATCCTTATTGGTGCCTCTCCGATGATGTGTGAGTAGTTCAATGTAGACCTACGGGCCCGTAGTCAGTAGCTAGATGGCTTCCTCTCTCTCTTTTGATTCTCGATACAATGGTCTCTTGGAGATCTATTTGATGTAACTCTTTTTGCGATGTGTTTGTCGGGATCCGATGAACTTTGAGTTTATGATCAGATCTATTTCATCCATGAAAGTTATTTGAGTTTTGATCTCTTATATGCATGATTACTTATAGTATAACACCCTCGATGCGACTATATCTCCCACGTGTCGAGGCACGACTTAGAGGCATAATCGCATTGAAGGCATATGTCGCAAGTTAGGCAATCTTCACAACATCCCATGTAATATAAATAATAAAGGGGAGATAACATAGTTGGCTTACACTCGCCACGTCAATCAAGTACATAAATAACGTTACATCATCCAAACACTCATGGGCCGACTACGACGCCAAAATAAAAGAGAACCCAACATGCGACAACGGTCCCGTTCACCCCCAACTGGGCACCACTACTGATCATCGGGAAAGGAAACATAGTAACGTTGAGAGTCTTCGTCGAACTCCCACTTGAGCTCATACGCGTCTCCTGGAGCAGAATCATCAGGCCCTGCATCTGGTGTAATAGTAATCTGTGAGCCACAGGGACTCAGCAATCTCGCACCCTCGCGATCAAAACTATTTAAGCTTATAGGAATGGCAAGGTAAAATATGAGTGGAGCTGCAGCAAGCGACTAGCAAATATGGTGGCTAACTTATTCGCAAAAGAGAGCGAGAAGAGGAGGCAAACCGCGAGCGAGAAACTAGAGAGCAACCTGCGCAAACATTACTCCAACACCGTGTCCACTTCCAGGACTCCGCCGAGAAGAGGCCATCACGGTAACACACTCAGTTGATTCATTTTAATTAAGTTAAGGTTCAAGTTATCTACAACCGGACATTAACAAATTCCCATCTGCCCATAACCGCGGGCACGACTTTCGAAAGTTCAAATCCCTGCAGGGGAGTTCCAACTTAGCCCATGACAAGCTCTCATGGTCAACAAAGGAATAGACCTCCTCCCAAGACGTTCCGATCAGACTCGGTATCTCGGTAATTCAAGACACTTCGACAGGTTAAAACAAGTCCAGCAACACCGCCCGAATGTGCCGACAAATCCCGATAGGAGCTGCACATATCTCTTTCTCAGGGCACACTCAGATGAGCCAGACGTCAGGTAGGCCAGCCCAGAGTTGCCCCTGGTAGCCCCGGACATCGCTCGGTGGCACCAACACTCAGAGGAGCACTGGCCCGGGGGGGTTAAAATAAGATGACCCTTGAGTCTGCAGAACCCAAGGGAAAGAAAAGGCTAGGTGGCGAATGGTAAGACCAATGTTGGGCATTGCTAGAAAAGCTCTAATCAAGGCGAACTATCAAGGGGTTCCCATTATAACCCAACCGCATAAGGAACGCAAAATCCGGGAACATAACACCGATATGACGGGAACTAGGGCGGCAAGAGTGGAACAAAACACTAGGCAAGAGGCCGAGCCTTCCACCCTTTACCAAGTATATAGATGCGTTAAGATAACGTAGCAATATAATGATATCCCCAACAAGTAAAATATATGTTCCAACAAGGAACGGCCTCCAATCTTCACCTGCAACTAGCAACGCTATAAGAGGGGCTAAGCAAAGCGCTAACATAGCCAATAAACGGTTTGCTAGGACATTGGTGGGTTAGAGGTTTGACATGGCAATTTGGGAGGCTTGCAAGCAAGTGGTAGGCATCGTAGCAATGGCATAGCAAAAGAGCGAGCAAACTAGCATAGCAAAGATAGTAGTGATTTCGAGGGTATGATCATCTTGCCTGCACAGTTGTCAGAGTTGACTGGATCCTCGAAAGCAAACTCAACGGGCTCCTCGTTAGCGAACTCGTCTCCCGGCTCTACCCAAACAAGACAAACAAGCAACAAGGACACAATCAACCACGTGCAAACTCAAACAACACAATGCAAAGATGATATGCTATGCGGGATGCGATGCGGGATGCAAAATGCAAGATATGACAGGAAATGCATGAACCTGGCCTCAACTTGGAAATCCAAGTGTGCCACAGGAAAGATGAGATGAAATCGCTTGAAAACGATATAAAGAACGCCAGAATCGGAGTTATGGTTTGGAAATGGCAAGCGATTCAAAAATGACACCGGTCTGCGATCTACAGCAAGTAGGCATCTAAATGCAAAGAAATGAATATGCTACAACACTCAAACATGACAACAAAATACATGGCAGGGATGCACACAAGATGCTTAACAAAAGTCTAGCACTGAGCTACGGCCAAATCATCCATTAACAGGTTCAAACAAGCATGGCAAAAATGCAAATGGCAAACAGATCTCAGACTTAGTGAAATCAACACTTGTCTGGAATTTCAGATCAGGTAGCCCTCTTCGGAGCAACAAAACTACATGCTACAGGACCTAAACATGGCAAAGTAAAGCATCTCATGGAGCTACTCAAAGAGCTTAACAAAAGTCCCTTAGTGACCTTGAGCCAAAAGGGATCATAAAATACAATTGCAAGCACGTGAACATAGCAAAAACATAATCAGTTTCAGACTTGGTGAAAAACTGACACATGCTGAAATATAACTCAAGTAGGCATGTTTACGAGCTCGATGCACTCACTACAGAGCAAGTCATGGAAAGACAAGCATACACCCATCAAGAAGGAAAACATTGCAAGGTAGACATGGCAAGAACAATAGCATAGCATGCATGGACCAACTACAACATCACCGGCAAAATTGCAAACAAGTTGACAATCTACCCAGATTCATAAAGTAGCAAAAGTAGAGCTCGATTGGCTCAAGCTAGGGTGCTCCATAATTGAAAACAAAGACATGGATGGATAGAGCACTACAATATTAACAAAAATCCCTTACTGATCATCCTCAAAAGAGGCACGGATCACTAGGAAACAATAAGAACATATGGCATCATAAGATAAACAGCTCCAGGACTTAGTGAAATCACTAAGTCCCTGAAAACAGAATTAGCAAGTGCACCACTTTGCAAGCTTGCACAAGTCACTACACACATCAAAAAAATACATGGGTTGCACCTCTGGAAAGATGGAAAAACCCTTAACAAAACACATGTAGAACTCACGGGCATATAATGCACACATTAATCATGGAAAAAATGACAAAAGTGCTAAACGGAGTAACATATCTGACAAATATCTCAAGTAGCCCTCTTCTAACAGCATTTCGGGCATCAAGATGAGCTTAAATGAAAATGATGCAATGGAATGAAATGATTTACTCTCTGATATGAACATTTTGATATGCTATATGCATGAATCGGAGCTACGGATGCAAAGTTACGGAGCCGCGAACATGGGCATATGAACTAAAAATACCAGGGACTTAGACGAAATTTTACCATCGGATCTAGGGTTTGACCCGGCACGCAGATCGAGGCGGCGGCGCACACTGTTCACCGGCGGGGCTGGAGCTCGCTGGAGTGGCCGGGGGTGCAAGGGGCCGGCCGGATCTACGCCGGATCCGGCCCGGGCGGCGGCGGGCGGCGGCGCACGGCGGGCGGCGCGGTCGAGGCCGGTGCGGCGGCCGGAGGCGGCGGGGCCAGCGAGGAACTGCGGCCGGGCGGCGATGGCGGCTCGGCGGCCGGAGCGGCGAAGGTGCGGAGGCGCCGAGGCGGAGGCGGCGCTGGAGTCGAGGAGGGAGGCGGCGCGGGGCGGCTCGGCTCGCGGGCTCGCGGGGGCGCCTTGGGCCTGGCGGGCCGGCGCGGGCGGCCGCGCGGCGAAGTGGGCACGCCCCATGTGGCGTCATGCGATTGGGCGGCTGCGGCGGGCGGACGTGTCCGGTTAGGCGGCGGACATGTCCGGCGGCGGCGGGGAGATTTTTTTTAGGCTTAGGGGGAGAGGATCCGCGAATTTGGAATGAGGGGGTGTATATATAGGCCTAGGGGGAGCTAGGAGAGTCTAAATGAGGTGCGGTTTTCGGCCACGGGATTGTGATCGAACGCTCTAGATGATGGAGGAGAGTTAGGTGAGTTTTGGGCCAAATTGGAGGGGTGTTGGGCTGCAACACACACGAGGCCTTCTCGGTCCCTCTGTTAACCGTTGGAGTATCAAACGAAGTCCAAATGATACGAAACTTGACAGGCGGTCTACCGGTAGTAAACCAAGGCCGCTTGGCAAGTATCGGTCTAATCCAGAAATGTTTAATCCCCACACACGAAAGAAAGCTAGAAATGACCACTTGAGGAGAAAGGAACGCCGGAATGCAAAACAGACAACAGGGAAAATGCTCGAATGCATGAGATGAACACGTATGCAAATGCAATGCACATGATGACATGATATGAGATGCATGACAACGACAACAACACACGGAGACAAAAACCCGAACCCGAGGAAATAAATATAACTTAACGCCAGAAACGGCAAGAGTTGGAGTACAAATAGGGAAAGTTACATCCGGGATGTTACATATAGCCTCGTATTTCTTCTTCGAATCTTTGGTTTTAGTTAGGCTGACTAGATCGATTTTTCTTGCCATGGGAAGAGGTGCTTTGTGATGGGTTCAATCTTACGATGCTCAATCCTAGTGACAGAAGGGTAAATGACACGTATGTATCGTTTCTATTAAGGATAACAAGATGGGGTCTATTCCTACATGAATAGAAATTGTCTACATCATGTCATCGTTATTATTGCATTACTCTGTTTTTCCATGAACTTAATACACTAGATGCATGTCGGATATCGGTCGATGTGTGGAGTAGTAGTAGTAGATGCAGGTAGGAGTCGCTCTAGTAATCTTGGACGTGATGCCTATATAATGATCATTGCCTGTATATCGTCATAATTATTTGAAGTTCTATCAATTGCCCAATAGTAATTTGTTTACCCACCGTATGCTATTTTTCTCAAGAGAAGCCACTAGTGAAATCTATGCCCCCCGGGTCTCTTCTTTATCATATTTGCCTTCGAGATCTATTTTTATTCGCCTTTATTTTCAGATCTATCATTCCAAAAACCCAAAATACCTAGCTGCATTTTTTTATTTATTTTATCTCGCATTCCCGCGAGATCTATTTGTAGCGACCCGACCTCAGATGGTCAAGTCTCTGTGCTTCAGTGCCATCCCTGGATCGGTAATGCTGACACACACAATGCTCGAGGATTTATAACAGAGTAGCAATCACACACTTATTACATCGAAAAGTCTAAAAGCGAACTTGTTACAATAATATGGCTTAAGGCCATCTAATGCGATAACAGCGGAAGGCTTGGAAGATAAAGTGGGTCCATCAACTCCAATGGCATAGCTGAGCTGCATGACAGTGACCTAACGAACCTTACTCCTCGTCTGAAAAGTCTGCAACATAATACGTTGCAGCCCAAAAACGGGTCAGCACATGGAATATGCTGGCAATATAACACAATAGAGCAGAAACAGAATAATGCTATCACTACAAGCATATATGGCTGGTGGAAAGCTGTATGGTTATAGTTTTTGCGAAAAGCCATTTTCTCCCTACAACAAAGGAATAGATTTTAATTTAACTATCATGGTGGTTGAAACATCATTGAGAAGGTACCCCAACTCAATCCCAATTAAAGTGATTAACAACCCAACATATTAATTAAACATGGTGAGATACATGTGATAACCCAAGTACTAGATACTCAAGAATTGTCCATAACCGGGGACACGGCTAACCATGATTAGATTGTACACTCTGCAGAGGTTTGCGCACTTTTCCCCACAAGACTCGATCGCCTCCGTTGGATTTCTCGCACTACATGGTGTTTGAGAAACGGATGACCGAGACACAGTCTTTCAGAAACGTTAACTCTCTACTCCGGGTAGACCATACCAAACCTACCAAACCCACTACCTGCTGATCTACCTCTTCAAGAGCTTCACGTAACTTACTCAACTATGCTAGAGCCCATAATAGCTTGTGGCTGCACACGGAAGTTTCTAGCATGAATCATCTCAGTTCCCTTTGAGCCTGGGTGGCGGTCCATAGGAAGATCACACGGGTACCCCGGGATTTCCAAAAAAATACAGACAACACTGGGTTCCCCAGGTGCCTCAATCCACCCAGTTGTTTGATTAAGTTGCCACCTTAAGTTGAACCATTAATTAACAATCTCACATCTGTCATGAATTTCACTCAAACCCAAACCACGTCTACGAGCATAGCATAGCAATATAAGCAATACGTAGAAGTAACTCCCAAGGGTTTGAATATAACAGGGCAATAGGTTCTACCTCAGCAACTACTTCCCAACCCACAAGTTAATGACATCCTAATCATGCAATGTTTGAGGATTGGAACTAATGCATAAAAACTGGGTAATAATGGGATATGATCAAAGTGTTACTTGCCTTGCTGACGATCCGCGAATCCTAGAGACTCGTAGTAACACGCTTCGCACTCCGGGAATTCTATCGCAAGCAAACAATAACATACATAAGTAACAAGCAACGATGCACAAGCAAAACTCAAATAAGAGAGGTTGACCAGAAAGTTCAACTTAAGAACTCCGGTACGCAAAAAGAATCAAAACAAACGAAGCAACGAAAGTCAAACGGCGAAAGAAAACCACTTCGTTTACTAATCTGAACTTAGGTCAAATTTTACAGTAGCAAAAACTTGTTTGAGTTGATTAACCGGAAAGAGGGTTTCGAGACGAAACTCCAGGCACTTGAATTGCCCGATTCCGATAAACGAGCGAAAAGATAAACAGAAATTAAGATCGGATCAGAAATCGCGATCAGAAAAATCGCGGAATAAATCCGAGAAAAAGAAAAACGACGAACAGATTAACGAACGAACGTTCGTTATCTGGATCTAAACAAAGAACGCGTTCGTTAAAACGAACGAACGAGCGAACGCTCGCTAAATAAATAAATCGGAGGAAAACCGATCTATTAAAAAAAACGAAAACTAGGGTTTTGAAAAAAAATAAAACCGAACGATTTTTAAGAAAAAACGGCGGTTGGATCCGGCGGCTACCTCCGGCGAGGGCTTGGGCGGCAGGGCGGCGGGGTGCGGCGGCGGCTGCGCGGGCGGCGGGCGTCGGCGGCGCGCTGCAGCGGCGGCGGCGGCGGGGCTCGGCGGCGGCGGGAGGCGCGGCGCGGCTCGGGGCGGGGTGCGGGAGGCGGCGATGGTGGCGGTGGGGGGCTCGGGCGGTGCGTATATAAAGGGGGCGGGGTGGGGCAGCTTGGAGGAGGGGGCAAGCCGGCGGCGACGGAGTCCGGCTCGGACTCATCGCCCGAGTCGGCGGCGGCGGCTGGATCGGCCTGGCTCGGCTGGGCCCTAGGCCCTGTCGGGCGCGGGATTTTTTTAATAATACCGCCGACAGAAGAAAAAATCCTAGAAAAATAAATAAAAATCTAAAAATGCCAAAACAAATTTTCACCGTCTAAATAAAATATTTAGGACGAGTTGAACATTTTCTTGGACCTAAAATGCAATTTTGAAAACGTGCAATTTTTCTAATGCAAATAAAATCTGAATAAAACCAAATAAAATCCAATAAATGATTTTAATATTTTTCCTCCAATATTTCAATTATTTTGGAGAAGTCGCATTATCTCCATTCATTTGATTTACTATGAAATATTTCTCGGAGAGAAACATTATTAAATCAAAATCCTCGTTTCATTATTTAATAAAAATCAAATATGAAAATCGGAAAATCCCCAACTCTCTCCGTGGGTCCTTGAGTTGCTTAGGATTTCGAGGATTGCGGAATGGAAATGCAATAAATCATGATATGCATGGATGATCTATGTATAACATTCCAAATTGAAAATTTGGGATGTTACAAACCTACCCCCCTTAAGATGAATCTCGCTCTCGAGATTCGGGTTGGCTAGAAAATAGGTATGGGTGGTCCTTGCGGAGATCATCCTCTCGTTCCCAGGTGGCTTCATCCTCGGTATGGTGGCTCCACTGAACTTTGCAAAACTTGATAACCTTACTGCGGGTGACTCTGCTGGCAAACTCAAGAATCTTAACTGGCTTCTCCTCGTAAGTCAAATCACTGTCCAACTGAATCGCCTCCAAGGGTACTGTATCTCTTAATGGTATATCAGCCATCTCAGCATGACACTTCTTCAGCTGTGAAACGTGGAACACATCGTGGACTCCTGACAATCCCTCAGGTAACTCCAACTTGTAGGCAACTTCTCCCATCCGTTCCAAAATGCGATACGGTCCTACAAATCTCGGGGCTAACTTTCCTTTAACTCCAAAACGTTTCACTCCTCGCAAGGGCGATACTCGCAGATATGCTCTATCTCCAATTTCGTAGGTTACCTCCTTGCGTTTTGAGTCTGCATAACTCTTCTGCCTGGACTGAGCAATCTTCAGTCGGTCTCGGATCAGTTTTACCTTCTCCTCAGATTCTTTAATCAAGTCTGGTCCAAACAACTGTCGGTCTCCTACCTCATCCCACATCAACGGTGTTCTGCACCTGCGTCCATACAGGGCTTCAAACGGTGCCATCTTCAAACTGGCTTGGTAGCTATTGTTGTATGAGAACTCTGCATACGGCAAATTGTCATCCCAACTAGATCCATAATCTAGCGCACAGGCTCTCAACATGTCCTCCAAAATTTGATTGACTCTCTCAGTCTGTCCATCTGTCTGCGGGTGAAACGCTGTACTGAACTCCAATCTCGTTCCCAAAGTCTGGTGTAACTGATGCCAAAACTTTGAAGTAAACTGTGTTCCTCGATCCGATACGATGGTCCTCGGAACTCCATGCAGACATACGATCCTGGACATATAGATCTTGGCCAACTTTGCACTTGTATAGGTGGTTTTCACTGGGATGAAGTGAGCTACTTTGGTCAAACGATCAACTACTACCCATATGGAATCATATCCTGCTTTAGTCCTGGGTAATCCGGTGATAAAGTCCATGCCAAGTTTATCCCACTTCCATTCGGGTATCGGCATAGGCTGTAACAGTCCTGCTGGCTTCTGATGTTCTGCCTTAACTCTCTGACATACATCACATACGGCTACATACTCGGCAATATCCTTCTTCATACCAGTCCACCAGAAACGTTCCTTCAAATCCAAATACATCTTGGTGTTTCCGGGGTGTATCGAGTATGGTGAGTCATGCGCCTCTTGAAGTATTAACTTTCTGATCTCCTGATTATTGGGCACGTAAATTCGGTCCTCAAACCATAGGGTATCGTGCTCATCCTCACGAAAACCTTTGGCCTTTCCTTTGCCCATCTTCTCCTTTATCTCGGCAATCTCTTTATCATCTTTCTGAGCTTCCCGAATCTTGTCCAGCAATGTCGACTGAACCTCCATTGTGGCAATGAACCTTCTAGGTACAATCTCTAATCGAAGTTCCATGATGTCCTTTGCTAATTCCTTCGGCAGTCCTTTACTTTCAAGGATATTAGCATAACTCTTCCGACTCAATGCGTCTGCTACGACATTGGCCTTTCCTGGATGATAGTGTAGCTTCATGTCATAATCCTTTATAAGCTCCAACCATCTCCTCTGCCTAAGGTTCAGCTCCTTCTGGGTGAAGATGTACTTCAAACTCTTGTGATCCGTGTACACATCACAACGGTTTCCAATAAGGTAATGTCTCCAAGTCTTCAACGCATGCACTACGGCTGCTAGCTCCAAATCATGCGTAGCATAATTCAACTCATGAGGTTTTAGTTGTCGTGAGGCATACGAAACAACTCTTCCGTCCTGCATAAGCACACATCCAAGTCCTAAGCGAGAGGCGTCGCAATACACTTGGAACTCCTTATGTATATCTGGCAGTACTAGCACTGGGGCTGTAGTCAAACGTTTCTTCAACTCCTGGAAACTTGCTTCACAATCTTCTGTCCATTTAAACTTGGTATCCTTCTTCAACAGTTCAGTCATTGGTTTTGCAATCTTGGAAAAATTCTCAATGAATCTCCGGTAGTATCCTGCGAGTCCAAGAAAACTGCGGATCTCGCTAACTGAGGTGGGTGCCAACCATTCAGTGACTGACTGAACCTTGCTGGGGTCTACTGCTATACCTTCTCCTGATATAACATGTCCAAGGAATCCGACTTCCTTCAGCCAAAACTCGCATTTGCTAAACTTAGCATACAACTGGTGTTCCCTGAGCTTCTCGAGAACTAAACGCAAATGCTCTTTGTGCTCCTCCTCGTTCTTCGAGTATACCATGATATCATCAATAAACACCACAACAAACTTGTCCAAATACTCCATGAACACCTTGTTCATCATGCTCATGAAATAGGCAGGGGCGTTAGTCAGTCCAAACGACATGACCGTGTACTCGTATAATCCATATCGCGTTGTGAACGCCGTCTTTGGTATGTCCTTCTCTCGTATCTTCAACTGATGATACCCTGATCGTAAATCGATCTTTGAGAACACTTTAGCTCCTTGCAACTGATCAAACAGATCGTTGATCATCGGCAGTGGGTACTTGTTCTTTATCGTCACTTCATTCAAGGCTCGATAATCAACAACCATCCTTAGGGATTTATCCTTCTTCTCAACCAAAAGTACTGGGGCTCCCCAAGGTGATGAACTTCTTCGGATGTATCCTTTCTCCAATAACTCCTTGATCTGTTTCTTAATTTCCTCCAGATCATTCGCGGGCATCCGATAGGGTCTCTTGGATATTGGTCCTGTTCCTGGTAACAGCTCTATCAAAAACTCAATATCTCTGTCCGGTGGCATGCCTGGTAACTCCTCTGGGAAAACATCCGGGTAATCCTTTACTACCGGCACTTCCTCCTGAACAACTCCCGTAAGGGCATTCACTTGGCTCCTTTTAGGCACATGCCTAGACACATACTTAATCCTTTTTCCCTCCGGGGTGGTGAGATAAATCGACTTACTCGCACAGTCAATGCTTCCTCCATACTTTGACATCCAGTCCATACCCAATATCACATCCAATCCTTGCGACTCCAAGATAATTAGGTCGGACGGAAACACATGTGTGCCAATGGTTAAGGGTATCTGGTCACACCATCGGCTAGCCATATATTCTGCTCCGGGTGAACTCACTAAAAGAGGGGTCCTAAGGGTTTGGGTTGGTAGTTTAAACTTATCCACGAATCCCCTTGATATGTATGAATGCGATGCACCAGTATCGAAAAGAACAAGAGCGGTAAATGACTTAACCAAAAACTTACCTATTACCGCGTCCGGCTGCTCTTCAACCTCCTCCACGTTAACGTGGTTCACTTGTCCTTTGTTGAATGGATTGGGCTTCTTCCCAGCGCTTCCATTTCCGTTTCCATTCCTTCCTTCGGGGCAATCATTGGCATAGTGCCCTGTCTTCCCGCACTTAAAACAGGTAACCTGACTTAAGTCTCTTTTGGCGGGAGTGGACGGGTTGGAGCGGTTCTGATTGTTGTTAGCTCCGTTCCCATTCCCATTCTTAGCACCACTGTGGTTATGTGATCCTCCTCCAGTGTGGTTGTGACCTCCATGGTTATGAACAAGTCCTCCCGAGTTCGGGGTTAGGCGAGGCTTCTGCTGAGCTCCTGAGTTATACTTCCCTTGTCCATACTTTCTCTTGCGGCTCTCAATCTGCTGCTGTTTCCCTTCAATCATAAGAGCCTTATCTACCAACTCCTGGTAGTTGTTGAAGGTTGCTACCATCAACTGCATGCTCATCTCATCATTCAGCCCTTCCATAAACTTCTCCTGCTTCGCGGCATCTGTGGCCACATCATCAGGGGCATAGCGTGATAACTTGCTAAACTCATCCACGTACTGAGCCACAGTACGGTTCCCCTGGCGTAGGTTGCGAAACTCCCGCTTCTTCATCTGCATAGCTCCAGTTGAGACATGGGCGGTGCGGAAAGCTTGCTGAAACTGGTCCCAAGTGACATTGGCTACAGGAAAAGTGGCTGTGTAATTCTCCCACCATGAGGCTGCTGGTCCATCCAATTGATGTGCGGCAAAGCGCACCCTCTCAGCATCTGTGCAACCTGCGGTGGTCAACTCCCTTCCAATACGGCGTAGCCAATCATCAGCAACTATAGGCTCGGTGCTACTGGAAAACACCGGCGGCTGTAACCTTAGAAAACGGGCTAGGTTGTCCACTGGCGGTGGGTTGTTGTTGTTGTTGTTGCCCTGGTTCTGAACTAGCAATTGCATCAAGGCATTCTGCTGCTGGATCAACTGGGTGAGCTCCGGCGGGAAGGCAAAACCGGTGTCACGTCTCGGAGGCATCTGATGGGTTTAGATGGAAGAGATTAGAATAGAAAAGGGGTCTAATGAGAAAGCACTACCCATATGCACATGAGACAAACACAATCATTTCACTCAATCAATCAAGCAAGGGCATACAAACGGTCTAGAACTATCGCAAAAGTGCTCACTACTACTATATACATGGGGGAAATACTACTAATAGTTGGTGGTCATCTAGAAATTTTGATCGGTGGAAGACTCCATGATGTCTGCTCCAGCTTCGTCTTCAAAGTCATCATCACTAGGGTCGGAGTCGGTGTCGTCGATGATGATGTAGTTGTCCGGGCAAGTGGAATCGTCGTCTTCTACTCCCGGTGCTGGTCCTCCCATGAATACTCCGATCTTCTTGACTAGGTCGTCATTCTTCTCCAGTAGGGTCTTGATTTCCTCCTCATATCCATCGCGGGTAAACTTGAGTTCTTCCTCCAGCTCGATGATCCTAGTCTTCGCCTTCTTCAAGTCCATCATGTCCGCACACATCTGGTTCTCCTGACGTCGAATGTGCTGGTTTAACTCCTGGATGAAAGCTGCAATGGATCTATCCTTCTTAGTGCTGATTACTTCCCATTGCTCGTCTCGGCGCCCACATATTTGGTAGATAGTGTCCTGGAGATCCCTGTGATACACTTCTCCAATGCGTCCCATGGTGATGTGAGCTGCCATACTCTTTCCTAAACTCCAGGTTGGTGCGTCGAAGGAAAATTCTATGGGTTTAGAGGTTGGCGAGAACGTCCTTCCTAGAACTTGTACTTGAATCATCCAGCGCTCTTCTACTGGTAAAGTGGCATTGTACGTCCCGGTGAAGCTTGGTATTCCAATGTTCAAGTACCTAGTGACTTCCTTCAGGTGACGTCCAAAAGGTGTATCTTCATCCGATTGTGCAAACTTGTTCTTTATCTCCGCCATCCTAAAGAGTAGAAAATGGAGAGGAGTCAGAAATGAGTAGAGAAGTGTGACCTAGGGTTTATCTTAGTGGCCGTGTCCTACACTCAGCATGTGCTCTGATACCATCTTGTAGCGACCCGACCTCAGATGGTCAAGTCTCTGTGCTTCAGTGTCATCCCTGGATCGGTAATGCTGACACACACAGTACTCGAGGATTTATAACAGAGTAGAAATCACACACTTATTACATCAAAAAGTCTAAAAGAGAACTTGTTACAATAATATGGCTTAAGGCCATCTAATGCGATAACACCAGAAGGCTTGGAAGATAAAGTGAGTCCATCAACTACAACGGCATAGCTGAGCTGCACGACAACGACCTAACGAACCTTACTCCTCGTCTGAAAAGTCTGCAACATAATACGTTGCAGCCCGAAAACGAGTCAGCACATGGAATATGCTGGCAATATAACACAGTAGAGCAGAAACAGAATAATGTTATCACTACATGCATATATGGCTGGTGGAAAGCTGTATGGTTATAGTTTTTGCGAAAAGCCAATTTTCCCTGCAACAAAGGAATAGATTTTAATTTAACTATCATGGTGGTTGAAACATCATTGAGAAGGTAACCCCAACTCAATCCCAATTAAAGTGATTAAAAACCCAACAGTATTAATTAAACATGGCGAGATACATGTGATAACCCAAGTACTAGATACTCAAGAATTGTCCATAACCGGGGACACGGCTAACCATGATTAGATTGTACACTCTGCAGAGGTTTGCGCACTTTTCCCCACAAGACTCGATCGCCTCCGTTGGATTTCTCGCACTACATGGTGTTTGAGAAACGGATGACCGAGACACAGTCTTTCAGAAACGTTAACTCTCTACTCCGGGTAGACCATACCAAACCTACCAAACCCACTACCTGCTGATCTACCTCTTCAAGAGCTTCACGTAACTTACTCAACTATGCTAGAGCCCATAATAGCTTGTGGCTGCACACGGAAGTTTCTAGCATGAATCATCTCAGTTCCCTTTGAGCCTGGGTGGCGGTCCATAGGAAGATCACACGGGTACCCCGGGATTTCCAAAAAAATACAGACAACACTGGGTTCCCCAGGTGCCTCAATCCACCCAGTTGTTTGATTAAGTTGCCACCTTAAGTTGAACCATTAATTAACAATCTCACATCTGTCATGAATTTCACTCAAACCCAAACCACGTCTACGAGCATAGCATAGCAATATAAGCAATACGTAGAAGTAACTCCCAAGAGTTTGAATATAATAGGGCAATAGGTTCTACCTCAGCAACTACTTCCCAACCCACAAATTAATGACATCCTAATCATGCAATGTTTGAGGATTGGAACTAATGCATAAAAACTGGGTAAGAATGGGATATGATCAAAGTGTTACTTGCCTTGCTGACGATCCGCGAATCCTAGAGACTCGTAGTAACACGCTTTGCACTCCGGGAATTCTATCGCAAGCAAACAATAACATACATAAGTAACAAGCAACGATGCACAAGCAAAACTCAAATAAGAGAGGTTGACCAGAAAGTTCAACTTAAGAACTCTGGTACGCAAAAAGAATCAAAACAAACGAAGCAACGAAAGTCAAACAGCGAAAGAAAACCACTTCATTTACTAATATGAACTTAGCTCAAATTTTACAGTAGCAAAAACTTTTTTGAGTTGATTAACCGGAAAGAGGGTTTCGAGACGAAACTCCAGGCGCTTGAATCGCCTGATTCCGATAAACGAGCGAAAAGAGAAACAGAAATTAAGATCGGATCAGAAATCGCGATAAGAAAAACCGTGGAATAAATCCGAGAAAAAGAAAAACGATGAACAGATTAACGAACGAACGTTCGTTATCCGGATCTAAACGAAGAACGCGTTCGTTAAAACGAACGAACGAGCGAACGCTCGCTAAATAAATAAACCGGAGAAAAACCGATCTATTTAAAAAAACGAAAACTAGGGTTTTGAAAAAAAATAAAACCGAACGATTTTTAAGAAAAACCGACGGTTGGATCCGGCGGCTACCTCCGGCGAGGGGCTCCGGCGAGGGCTTGGGCGGCGGCTCGCGGGCGGCGGGGTGCGGCGGCGGCGGCGGCGCGGGCGGCGGGCGGCGTCAGGGCTCGGCGGCGGCGGGAGGCGCGGCACGGCTCGGGGCGGGGTGCGGGAGGTGGCGATGGTGGCGGTGGGGGGCTCGGGCGGCGCGTATATAAAGGGGGCGGGGTGGGGCGGCTTGGAGGAGGGGGCAAGGCGGCGGCGATGGAGTCCGTCTCGGACTCATCGTCCGAGTCGGCGGCGGCGGCGGCTGGGCCGGCCTGGCTCGGCTGGGCCCTAGGCCCAGTCGGGCGCGGGATTTTTTTTATAATACCGCCGACAGAAGAAAAAAATCCTAGAAAAATAAATAAAAATCTAAAAATGCCAAAACAAATTTTCACCGTCTAAATAAAATATTTAGGACGAGTTGAACATTTTCTTGGCCCTAAAATGCAATTTTGAAAACATGCAATTTTTCTAATGCAAATAAAATCCGAATAAAACCAAATAAAATCCAATAAATGATGTTAATATTTTTCCTCCAATATTTCAATTATTTTGGAGAAGTCACGTTATCTCCACTCATTTGATTTAATATGAAATATTTCTCGGAGAGAAAAATTATTAAAATCAAAATCCTCGTTTCATTATTTGATAAAAATCAAATATGAAAACCGGAAAATCCCCAACTCTCTCCGTGGGTCCTTGAGTTGCTTAGGATTTCGAGGATTGCGAAACGGAAATGCAATAAATCATGATATGCATGGATGATCTATGTATAACATTCCAAATTGAAAATTTGGGATGTTACACTATTTATCTAATCTACTACAATTTTATATATCTTTTTACCAGGGAGGGATTGACAACCCCTCTTACACGTCGGGTTGCAAGTATTTGTTCTTTGTGTGCAGGTACCGTCTACATAGTGTTGCATGGTTCTCCTACTGGTTCGATAACCTTGATCTCATCACTAAGGGAAATACCTACCGTAGCTGTGCTGCATCATCCCTTCCTCCTTGGGGAAATACCGACGTGGTTCAAGCCGCATCAAAAGGAGTTTCTGGCACCGTTGCCGGGGAGGATCAAGTCAAGATAGTCTCCTGACAACTCGCCAGTTTCTGGCGCCGTTGCCAGGGAGACATCATCAACATATATCAGGTTCCTAATCACAAATCTCATCTCCTTGCAATTTACACTATTTGCCATTTGCCTCTCGTTTTCATCTCTCCCACTTCACAAAATTTGCCGTTTTATTCGCCCTCTTTTTCGTTCGCTGTTTTCTCGTCAGATCTGTTTTTGTGTGAAATCTTGTTTGCATAGTCACAGTGACTTAAGAGAACACCAAGTTGTGTGATTTTTTCAATACCAATAATAATGATTTTATTAGCACTCCGATTGCTCCTCCCACCACTAGTGCAGAATCTTGTGATATTAATGCCGCTTTGTTGAATCTAGTTATGAAAGATCAATTTTTCGGTACTCCTAATGAGGATGCCACGTCACATCTTAACACATTCGTGGAATTATGCGATATGCAAAAGAAAAAAAGATATGGACAATGATATTGTGAAGTTGAAATTATTCCCATTTTCTTTGCGAGAATCTGCAAAAAATTGGTTTTCTTCTTTGCCTCGCAATAGTATCGATTCTTGGGATAAGTGCAAAGACGCTTTTATTACTAAGTATTTTCCGCCTGTGAAAATTATTTCCCTTAGAACACAAATTATGAATTTTAAGCAACCTGAGCATGAACATGTTGCGCAATCTTGGGAAAGAATGAAGTTGATGCTAAGAAATTGTCCTACTCATGGTTTAAATCTTCGGATGATCATACAAAATTTTTATGCGGGATTGAATTTTGTTTATAGAAATCTTTTAGATTCCGCCGCGGGTGGTACTTTTATGGAAATTACTTTGGATGAAGCTACTAAATTGCTTGATTATATTATGGCAAATTATTCGCAATGGTATACCGAAAGAGCTCCTACTAGTAAAAAGGTTAATTCGGTTGAGGAAATAAATTCTTTGAGTGAAAAAGTTGATGCACTTATGAAGTTGGTTGCTAATAAAAGTGCTCCTATTGATCTTAGTGATGTGCCTTTGTGTACTTTGATTGATCAAAATAGTGATCCCGTAGATGTGAATTTTGTCTCGCGAAACAATTTTAATAACAATGCTTATAGAGGTAATTTTAATCGTACACCTTTTCCGGGAAATTCCTCTAATAATTATGGTAATTCCTATGGTAATTCTTCTTATAATAATAATAGGAACACCTCTGACCTTGATAATAATATTAAATAATTTATCAATGCTTAAAATAATTTTAATACTACGATAGAAGAAAAGTTGAGTAAGATTGATGATATCTCTAGAAGCATTGATAGAATTTCTCATGATGTAGATGTGAATTTTGTCTTGCGAAACAATTTTAATAATAATACTTATAGAGGTGATTTTAATCCTACACCTTCTTCGGAAAATTCCTCTAATAATTATGGTAATTCCTATGGTAATTCTTCGTATAATAATAATAGGAACACCACTGACCTTGATAATAATATTAAAGAATTTATCAATCCTCAAAAGAATTTTAATACTACGATAGAAGAAAAGTTGAGTAAGATTGATGATATGTCTAGAAGCATTGATATAATTTCTCATGTTGTAGATGTGAATTTTGTCTCATGAAACAATTTTAATAACAATACTTATAGAGGTAATTTTAATCCTACACCTTTTATGGGAAATTCCTCTAATAATTATCGTAATTCCTTTGGTAATTCTTCTTATAATAATAGGAACACCTCTGACCTTGATAATAATATTAAAGAATTTATCAATGCTCAAAAGAATTTTAATACTACGATGGAGGAAAAGTTGAGTAAGATTGATGATATGTCTAGAAGCATTGATATAATTTCTCATGATGTAGAAAATCTCAAGGTGAAATATTTTGTGCCTAAGGTTGAAGAATCAATTAAAGCTTTATATGTTTCTATGGATGAAAGTAAGAAAATAACCGCTATGCTTAGAGCTAAAAGAGAATTTTTAGAAAGAGCATTTTCTAGTGATTGCTTTCATAAAAATGATGAAGGTCTTAAAGAGATTGATGTTTCTTCTATTGATTCCTTGTTTAGTAAAATTAAAATTGATGATAAAGGGACTGAAGAAGAGTCAACTTTAGTTTGAAGGTGTCCCGATAATTTGGAGGGTGAAATTCTTGTTGAGAAAATTGATAAAAGTGGGTTTGGAGAGGTCAAAGCTTTAACTAGTGATGTGCCCACTCTTTTGGATTACAAAGACTTTAATTATGATAATTGTTCTTCGATTGATTGTATTTCTTTGTTGCAATCCATGATAAATTCACCCCATGCTTATGAACAAAATAAAGCTTTTACTAAACATATCGTTGATGCTATGATGAAAGCTTTGGAGGATTCAATCCCTAGAAAATTACATGGTAAATGGGAACCTACTATCAAAGTCAAGATAAAAAATTACGAGTGTTTTGCTTTATGTGACTTGGGTGCTAGTGTTTCTACAATTCCGAAATCTTTATGTGATGTGCTTGGTTTTACCGATATTGAAGAATGTTCTTTAAATTTACACTTGGCAGATTCTACTATTAAAAAGCCTATGGGAAGAATTAATGATGTTCTTATTCTTGCAAATAGGAATTATGTGCCCATATATTTTATTGTTCTTGATATTGATTGCAATCCGTCTTGTCCAATTATTCTTGGTAGACCGTTTTTACGTACTATTGGTGCTGTGATTGATATGAAAGAAAGCAATATTAAATTTCAATTTCCACTAAGGAAGGGTATGGAACACTTCCCTAGAACAAGAATTAAGCCACCTTATGAATCAATCATGAGGTCATCTTATGGATCTAGAAATAAAGATGACAATACTTAGATCTATGCATTATGCCTAGCTAGGGGCATGAAACGATATCGCTTGTTGGGAGGCAACCCAATGAATAAATTTTATTTTTGTCGTTTTCTTTCTGTTATTGAGTTTTTGCACAATTATGCTCCTGTTATGATTGTGTTTTTATGTTTTAATTAGTGTTTGTGCCAAGCAAACCCTTTGGGATCATGTAGGGTGATAGTTGATTTGATCTCGTTGAAAAACAGAAACTTTTGCGTCCAGTAAAACAATTTTGTTTTTTTAACAGAAGCACGATAAAATCCTAATTTTCTTACATAAGATTTGTATACAAATTTCCTATGTTGTCCTAATTTTTCATAATTTTTGGAGTTACAGAAGTATTTGAAGTTTTCAGATTACTACAGATTGTTCTGTTTTTGACAGATTCTGTTTTCATTGAGTTGTGTGCTTATTTTGATGGATCTATGGTTTGTATTGGAGGGTATAAGCCATGGTAAAGGTGGAGTATAGTAGATATAATTCAAGAATAAAATATGAATGGGTTTGCAATAGTACTTATAGTAGTGATTTGCTTTGTTATACTAACGGATCTCACGAAGGTTTTGTTGAGTTTTGTGTGATTGGAGTTTTCAAGTTTTGAGTGAGATCACGTTGG
Organism: Triticum aestivum; assembly: GCF_018294505.1. Taxonomy (NCBI): domain Eukaryota; kingdom Viridiplantae; phylum Streptophyta; class Magnoliopsida; order Poales; family Poaceae; genus Triticum; species Triticum aestivum. The sequence goes on from NC_057806.1 coordinate 273,791,680, forward strand.
ATGAAGGAATAAGGAGTAATAAGAGCCTAATCTTGGGAATGCCCCATGGCACCCCAAGCTATTATCTAAAAGAGAAGCAAACAACTAAGCTTGGGATGCCCGAGTGGTATCCCCTCTTTCTTCTAACGACCATCGGTATTTTACTTGGAGCTATATTTTTATTCGTCACATATCATGAGTTTTGCTTGGAGCCTTTTGTATGATATGAGTCTTTGCTTGTTTTGCTTTTTTTACTTTGTGTCATCTATCCTTGCTGAACACACCTATTTGAGAGAGCCAAAATTATGCTATGACTTGTTAGAATTGCTCTCTATGCTTCACTTGAATCTTTTTTAGCTATGGAATTGCTCTAGTGCTTCACTTATATCTTTTTGAGCACATTGTGATTTATTATTTTTGAAGAAATGCTCTCATGCTTCACTTAGATTTATTTGACAGTTAGTAAAAAAATTAAGAAATTCTCTCATGCTTCACTTATATTATTTTGAGAGAAGGAATTTTTATGCTCATGTTCTTCACTTAGATTTGTTTGAGTTATTAAAAGCAACATATGAAATGAGTCCCAAAGTGATTGATATTCAAGAAGCATATAATTAAAACTTTCATGAAGGTCATTGGACAGAACAAACTTGATGCTTTGTAATAGTTTTGCAATATGATGATATAATATGTGAGTCATGTTGATGAGTAATTATGGGTTGGTAAGAATATTGATGTTAAGGTTTGTGATTTCCCATGCAACAACGAAAGTCAATATTTATGCAATGAGATTACATCCTACTTGTGGTGCATTATTCGGTGTTAGTTATGCTTAATGCTCGCTTATGATATTTTTCGTTTCTTGGTTGGATGCTTCTCAATTTTTTGCTAGCCTTCACTTGTACTAAGTATGATTACTACTTGTGCATCCAAAATCCTTAAACCCAGTTTTGCCATATGGGTCCACTATACCTACCTATATGCGGTATTTTTGTGCCATTCTAAGCAAATTTGTATGTTCCATCTCTAATTTCCAAAATAATTTCCTTTTTTATGTGCTCGTACCGCTCATGAAATGGTAGGGGGTGGCCAATATTTTTCCATGCTAGATGTGTTATTCTCAAGATGAGTGTTTATTCACTTGTCATTGCACGAGAATACGACAAAGGTATTAGGGATGCAAAGTCCCAAAATGAAAAATAAATTTACTTTATGTTGTCAAATAATAAATTCCTTGGAAAGTGTTGGTATGGACGGTACCCGTGGATTCGGTTAGTCGTGGAATGTGAAAGTATGGTGGAAAAAGGAATAAACTTTATTTTCTATTTGGGAGCGGCCTATGATATATCTAGCATGGAAAGTATTAGGAACTACTTGATCATTTTTGTTGACAAGAAAGGCATGCCACCCAAAATGTTTTATCTCTATCTTTTTCGCTTTGAGCTCTGGCACCTCTACAAATCCCTACTTCCCTCTGTGAAGGGCCTTTCTTTTACTTTATGCAATTTTTATTTGAGTCTCCATCTTCTCTTATAAAGCACCAACTAAGGGCACTATGATCGTACTTGAGCATTGGGTGTAGCTAATATGCGAGTGTGTTTCATGAATGGATCAATGATTGAGCATAATGGGCTAGGGATAACTTGCTTTAGTGTTGATATGTTGAAAGACATGGTTGCTTGTTGATATGCTTGAGTATTGAAATCTTCATGTCAAAACTAGACTATTGCTTTGAATCATATGAAAGTCCAAATGTCCATGCTACAAAGAAAAGAATATGTGATGAACATGTTAGGCAGCATGCCACATCAAAAATTCTATTTTTATCATTTACCTACTCGAGGACGAGCATTAATTAAGCTTGGGGATGCTGATACGTCTCGAACATATCTATATTTTTTGATTGTTCCATGTTGTTATATTATCATTCTTGGATGTTTTGCAATCATTTTATAGCAACTTTATATCATTTTTGGGACTAACCTATTGACATAGTGCCCAATGCGAGTTGCTGTTTTTTGCTTGTTTTTACTTCACAGAAAATAAATGCCAAACGGAGTCCAAACGAAGCTAAACTTTTTGTAGAATTTTTCTGGGCCAGAAGACACAAGATGGGCCAAAGAAGTACCAAAGGGGTGCCCCGAGGGGGGCACAACCCACCTGGGCGCGCCTAGGGGCCCAGGCGCGCCCTGGTGGGTTGTGCTCGCCTCGATGGCCTCCCGCACTGCCTCTTTGCTCTATAAATACCCCAATATTCCAAAAAACCCTAGGGGAGTCAATGAAACACAATTCCAGCTGCCGCAAGTTCGAGAAACCACAGATCCAATCTAGACACCATCACAGAGGCGTGCACCATCCTCATTGATGCCTCTCCGATGATGCGTGAGTAGTTCATTGTAGACATACGGGTCCATAGTCAGTAGCTAGATGGCTGCCTCTCTCTCTCTCTTGATTCTCAATACAATGGTCTCTTGGAGATCTATTTGATGTAACTCTTTTTGTGGCGTGTTTGTTGGGGTCTGATGAACTTTGAGTTTATGATCAAATCTATTTGATCCATGAAAGTTATTTGAGTTTTGATATCTTATATGCATGATTACTTATAGCCTCGTATTTCTTCTTTGAATCTTTGGTTTAGTTAGGCCGACTAGATCGATTTTTCTTGCCATGGGAAGATGTGCTTTGTGATGGGTTCGATCTTACGGTGCTCAATCCTAGTGACAGAAGGGGAAATGACACATATGTATCGTTGCCATTAAGGATAACAAGATGGGGTCTATTCCTACATGAATAGATCTTGTCTACATCATGTCATCGTTCTTATTGCATTACTCCGTTTTTCCATGAACTTAATGCACTAGATGCATGCTGGATAGCGGTCGATGTGTGGAGTAAAAGTAGTAGATGCTGACATGAGTCGGTCTACTAATCTTGGATGTGATGCCTATATAATGATCATTGCGTGGATATCATCATAATGATTTGAAGTTCAATCAATTGCCCAACTGTAATTTGTTTACCCATCGTATGCTATTTTTCTGGAGAGAAGCCACTAGTGAAATCTACGGCCCCCGGGTCTCTTCTTTATCATATTTGCCTTCGAGATCTATTTTTATTTGCTTTTATTTTTAAGATCTATTAATCCAAAAACCCAAAAATACCTTGCTGTATTTTTTGTTATTTATTTTATCTCGCATTCCTGCGAGATCTATTTATCCAATCTACTACATTTTATATATCTTTTTAACCGGGAGGGATTGACAACCCCTCTTACACGTCGGTTGCAAGTATTTGTTCTTTGTGTGCAGGTACCGTTTACATAGTGTTGTGTGGTTCTCCTAGTGGTACGATAACCTTGGTCTCATCACTGAGGGAAATACCTATCGTAGTTGTGCTGCATAATCCCTTCCTCTTTAGGGAAATACTGACGTAGTTCAAGACGCATCACCCATCGAAGATGGGAATCTTGAGGTGCGAATTGTAGCTCACTAAAGACATACTTAAACTCCAAGGTGGTTAGACCAAAATGAGCAGAGTCAAGGAGTACCTTGTTCTGATACCAATTGTAGGAACGAAGTATGTCTATCAGAGGGGGTGAATGGGAGTTTTAAAATTTCTTCAGAAATATCAAAACTCTCGTAACCCAGCAGCGGAGCGAATGTAAACAGTGTACAGTTAGCGAATATAAACTAACGAATGGAAACTAAAAGCATGCATCAAGACAAATCACATGATTGAAATAGTTTGAATGTAAAGAGGAGTAGCAGAGGTAACCAGTGATGCTCGATGGTGACAAGGAATTTGGTAGACCAGTTCATCCTTCTGTACAAGGACTACCTCTAGTTGGAGGGGTTGTGATTTAACACAGAAGATAAACTCTCTTCGCCCTATTCTCCTTGAGCATTGGTTTGTCAACCAATGTCGATCACTCGTGGTAGATACTTGAGGCAATCGCTGAACCTTTACAGGCTTCTTATTTGAGAACCACAATTACTCTTGGTCTCTGAAGAAATTGACACCTAACCGTCTAGAGAGTTTGCAGCTCTCAAGAGTAATAGGCGGAGCATACTGGACTTAGACTCGAGTGATGATGAACCACCATCTAATTTTTTGGCTCTAGGGGCTTTCTCTCAGTGGATTTTAAACCCAAATCGCTCTGGAGAGGGGGTTTCTCAACAATCTTCTCACAATCAAACAGAGCAGCCAACGGACAACACCGATGCGGGATGGCTATTTATAGCTGCAGCCTTCCCTGGTGGGAAATGACCATTTTGGACACGCGGTCCAGCCAATGGCCAACCGACACATTCACAATGGTTGTATTTCAAGAGTAACGGTAACATTACTTGAGGACCAAGTAATGTTAACTCCTCGGTCAGAGACCAATCTCTCGTAGCAAAGAAGATCACAGTCTCTTGCTGGCAAGTATTTGCTCGGAACACAAAGAGATTTCTCTCGCAACTTTCATAGGATTTGGGTTTAGCATCAGGCTTCTAACACTACACCCCTCTTATTAGTACGGTGGTCCTATGACTCAATAAAGAGAAGAGAAACAATGAAATAATGCTATGTCTTCACTTCGTCTTCAATCTTCCCGGCCGCAGTCACTTCCTTCGGACGAGCACCGAACCAACTGCTTCAAGTCAACAATTTTTGAGGTATCACTCTTGTTATCATAATCTTCGGTGATAACCCTCACTTCTATGTAGAGGATTATCTTTGGTGTTTGAATCAAACTCCTCTTGATTTCGGGGACCTATTACTCTATGCACTAGCAAACACGTGAGTCCCTTACTGTGTATGTCAACAAACTCCAAAACATAAGGAGGCAAATTATTGCACCAAAACTTCTCCGTGAGGAGGTCTTGAATCCACTTGGGGGATCCATACAAACTGTTTGCGATGATCCAGAACAACAGAAATAGTCAGCCAGACGAGGGCGTGTGCGATGTCCGACATACAGTTCACTAGGATGAACTGTGTGTGATTAGGAAACACAATAGAAATGGGCAGCCAAATCAAGGTGTGTGCAATGGAGGGCATACATTTCACTCAAATGAACTGTTTGCGATGAGCCGAGACAACATAAATAGTTCAATTGAACAAGATGTGTGTGATACGCGACAAACAGGTCCGTAATCCAAAATGTGTGCGAAGACCAATAATAACACAGACGCTTGCTGCTAATAAGCCATGTGATTTGCTCTGTCTACAGAAATACAACATATATATAACTGAAACAAACATCCAATTACATAAGTGACTATACAGATCATTCGCACACATCTCAATAAACAATTGCATGCTTTCTAAACTAGGAGAAACGATCATCTTCTCATCTACTTCTTGTGACGTTCCCACCATTGCTCTATGGCTCGACCCCTCGTCTGGGGCAGGACGAAGACACTTCCTCATGTCAACGATCCGCCTGTACATCTCATAGCTTATGTACGTGTCCTTGGCCGCGTACTTGACATGTTCTTCGTCCAGTCTCTGATGCTAGGCACTGTGCCAGGCGTTCTTATCCTTCTTGCTCTCATCCTTCATCTTCATGTAGTAGGGGTCGATGATGGTCGAGGCGAGGTCAACCAGGGAGTTATATTTGTTGTTGCCGCTGCCCCAGACCTTGTAGTGGTCACGGATGTTGACATGTTTCTAGAAGGTCAAGCTCAAAACCTTGAGCGCTTTTAGATCATTAGTGGTGTCCACCATAGCAAAATTTTAGTCGGCACTATTGATAAACCTGGAGAAACGCTCGCAAGGCCTTGTGGCCAGGTGGTAGTGGTAGACGAGGATGTCATGTCACATGGACAACTAGGCGACGACAACCTTCTGATCTTGCCCAGCACGACCAATGGTGAACTCGAGGTCGAAGCCGACCACGTGGTACTTGTCCTCGGCAAGCAACTGCTCCATAGTTTGGATGGAGCTCTCCACCGAGACCGGCTCATTCGTGTACACCACAGAGAGGTCCTTCCCCCTCACGTGAGTGTCCACTACTTCATGCGTGGTGAACTGCCCCCCGTTGTCGTCGTCAGCCACTGGCAGTGCCATTGGAACTCCTGGATGTCCTCTATGTATGTGCCATCATGGGTGTGCTTATTGTGTCGTGTGGCGCGAGAGATGAAAGGTAAATGGCCGCGGGAATAAATGGGGGTCGGTCAACCTAGATTCTCGGCATGTTCGCATGGCAGTTTTTGCAGCAGGTAACTGCATCGTGGCGCCACGCCCGGCGCAACCGCATGCAAAATGGCAGCACGAACTTACGTGATCGTGCGCCAGCCCCAAACACTGGCAGTGCACGTGGAGGGACACGAGAGCAGAGCACGCGTGGCAGGACGTGAGCAGAGCGCGCCGCGGCCGCCTCAACCACGAGCAATTACACACATAGAGCAGTTGAACACGCAGGGAATGGTCGTCTACAAGCCAGCCGGCACTTGCGAGCCAGCGGCATGATGTGAAACTACGCCGCGTTCCACATCACATGGTGGTCGAACAATCGTTCTCGACACTGCGTAGAGAGCGGCCGTGTGCTACTACCTCCGTCTTGGTCTATTAGTCCCCTTTATATTCTGTGCCATATTTTAACCTTAAATTTAACTAATAAAATGTTAATGCATGTTATAAAAATAATATAATTGGAAACTGTGTCTAAATACGAATCCAACAATATAATCTTTGGCGACATGCATTCGTATTTTATTGGTTAAATCTCTAGTCAAAATTTGGCCAAAAATACAAAGAGGACTTATAAACCAGGACAGTGTAGTAGGTAATTAAATCGCAAACATTTTTTATTAACCGTGTGTGTACATGTCATTTCGTCCTCCTTCGCACATCTTGTCACGCCGTTTCCACAGACAACTTCGAGCGGAAGCTTGAGTAGTGCACAAGGGCGTTCTTTTGGCAAAACAGTGGCTCAAAGTGGCACCAATGAATCGTCAATGAGCCAGTTCCTGCGCAACCGCGTAGGTTCCCGCGCATAGCTGCGCAAGCTTCCTGCCCAACTCGGTGAAATCCCCCCAAATCCCAATGCTTACCGGCCTGCTATATAAACCCTCACGGCCAACGAGTCCCGTCTCACATTTTCCCCTCCCTCCCTGTAGCTTATCTCGTCTGCTTCTCCCACAATCGCCAATGGCACCAGTCCATCATCGTCGCTCAGCCACTCTGCTGTCCTCAGAGGATAGCTCCAGCTGCGAGGCTACACCGTGGCAGCGGCGTAGTCCCCAGTGTAGGGTAGTGCACGTGGCGTCCCTGTTGGGGATGCGTGCAACACCCACCACACGCTTCGCCGTCGCTGCCCGTTGGCAGCTGCTGCCTACTGCCGTTGGCGCCATCCCATTGTCTGCCGCCACACCACGGTCGAAAGCCCGGGCCATCGCCCGCTCCGCCCCGCCACTACGACCCGAAGGAGGGAGGTGGCCGTCCTGGTCAACGCCCAACCGTCGGCCGCCGTTACCGCCAGCCCACCGTCGATCGCCGGGTTCATCACCCGCTCCGCCACCACTGCCCATAGGCGGGAGGTGGATGTTGAGCCCCGCATGTGCGTCAGCGACCTTGCGTGCTATATCGAGTTCCTGCGGGAGGAGGAGGAGCGCCTGGTCGAGCACACTAATAGTCTTACCGCCACCATGGCCGCAGCACACGCCACCGCAGAGGCACGGGATGAGGAGATCTACAAGGAGTCCCGCCGCTTCAAGAGGGGTCGTCAGGAGCAGCAGAGGGCGCTCGAGGTGAGCGTCGCTAAAGGTGCAGCGATGGCAGGAACCGTATTCCAGTTGTCAAGCTCGTCGGTTGGCTCCTCCTCCTCTACCTCTTACTGAGTGCGCTCGACAGAGGAGAGGCTGCTGATACGTCTCTAACGTATCTACTTTCCAAACACTTTTGACCTTGTTTTGGACTCTAACTTGCATGATTTGAATGGAACTAACCCGGACTGACGCTGTTTTCACCAGAATTGTCATGGTGTTATTTTTGTGCAGAAATAAAAGTTCTCGGAATGACCTGAAACTTCACGGAGAATATTTTTGGAATTTATAAAAAAATACTGGTGAAAGAATCAACACTAGGGGGTCCACACCCTGTCCACGAGGGTGCAGGGAGTGCGCCCCCCCGGGGCGCGCCCCCTGCCTCATGGGCCCCCTGAGGCTCCACCGACGTCAACTCCAACTCTATATATTCACGTTCGGGGAGAAAAAAATCACAGCAAAGGATTCATCACGTTTTATGATACGGAGCTACCGCTAAGCCCTAATCTCTCCCGGGAGGGCTGATCTGGAGTCTGTTCAGGGCGCCGAAGAAGGGAATCCGTCACCATCGTCATCATCAACCTTCCTCCATCACCAATTTCATGATGCTCACCACCGTGCATGAGTAATTCCATTGTAGGCTTGCTAGATGGTGATGGGTTGGATGAGATTTATCATGTAATCGAGTTAGTTTTGTTAGGGTTTGATCCCTAGTATCCATTATGTTCTAAGATTGATGTTGCTATGACTTTGCTATGCTTAATGCTTGTCACTAGGGCCCGAGTGCCATGATTTCAGATCTGAACCTATTATGTTTCCATGAATATATGTAAGTTCTTGATCCTATTTTGCAACTCAATAGTCACCTACTATGTGTTATGATCCGATAACCCCAAAGTGACAATAATCGGGACCACTCCCGGTGATGACTATAGTTTGAGGAGTTCATGTATTCACTAAGTGTTAATGCTTTGTTCCGGTACTCTATTAAAAGGAGGCCTTAATATCCCTTAGTTTCCAATAGGACCCCGCTGCCACGATAGGGTAGGACAAAAGATGTCATGCAAGTTCTTTTCCATAAGCACGTATGACTATATTTGGAATACATGCCTACATTACATTAATGAACTTGAGCTAGTTCTGTGTCACCCTATGTTATAACCGTTGCATGAGGAATCGCATCCGAAATAATTATCCATCATTGATCCATTGCTAATGAGCTTTTCAGATATTGATCTTTGCTTAGTTACTTTTCCGTTGCCACTGCTACAATCATTACGAAACCAATACTATTACTTTTGCCACCATTACCGCTGCTTCCATATTACTTTGCTACTAAATACTTTGCTGCAGATATTAAGTCTTTCAGGTGCGGTTGAATTGACAACTCAACTGTTAATACTTGAGAGTATTTTTGGCTCCCCTTGTGTCGAATCAATAAATTTGGGTTGAATACTCTACCCTCGAAAACTGTTGCGATCCCCTATACTTGTGGGTTATCAAAACTATTTTCTGGCGCCGTTGCCAGGGACCATAGCTCTATTCTTTGAGTGACTTGCAATTTATATCTGTTGATCACTATGAGGAGCTTGAAAGATCAAAGAACCAAGATTTTCCCTCAACTACGAGGGGAGGTAAGGAACTTCCATCTAGCTCTGCACTTGATTCACCTTCTGTTTTGAGTAAACTTGCGACACCTACTCCTGCTATTGATTTTGATATGTCGCATGTTATTGATGATGCCACTTCTGCTATCCATGATGCTTATGATGAAACTACTTCTATGCTTGATAATACTGTGCCATTAGGTGAATTTCTTGATGAACAACCTGCTAGGGTTAGAGAGAATGAAATTATTGAAACTGATAATATTGATGAAAGTGACGATGAAGATTCTCCCCCTAGATATGAATTACCTGATGTGACTGAGGGTTATGTTATGGATGAAGAAACTGCTAGAGATCTTTTAGCTTGCAAAGATAGATATGATCTTAAGAAACTGTTAGCTAAGATGGAAGAAAAATCTTTGAATGCTAGAATGAAATATGACCCTGCTTTTGCTACTTCACCTATCCGCATTTTTGATAAGGACTATGATTTCTCTGTTGATCCTGAGATAATTACTTTGGTTGAGTCTGATCCGTTTTATGGCTATGAATCTGAAACTGTTGTGGCACATCTTACTAAATTGAATGATATAGCCACCCTATTCACTAATGAGGAAAAAATTTGTTACTACTATACCCTTAAGTTATTTCTGTTCTCATTAAAGGCTCATGCTAAAATATTGGTTTAATTCTCTTGATCCTAGTTGTGTGCGTAGTCCCCAGGATATGATTTATTACTTCTCTGCTAAATATTTTCCCCGCTCATAAGAAACAAGCTGCCTTAAGGGAAATATATAATTTTGTGCAAATTGAAGAAGAGAGTCTCCCACAAGCTTGGGGGAGGCTTCTACGATTACTTAATGCTTTGCCTGATCATCCTCTCAAGAAAAATGAAATACTTGTTATCTTTTATAATGGACTAACCGACGCTTCGAGAGACCACCTGGATAATTGCGATGGTTGTGTTTTCAGGGAAAGAATTGTTGATCAAGCTGAATTGCTATTGAATAATATGTTGAGTAATTATAATGATTAGACACTTCCTAAACCAACTCCTAAGCCAACTCCGAAGAAAAGGGGTATTCTATTCCTCAGTGCTGAAGATATGCAAGAGGCAAAGAAATCTATGAAAGAAAAAGGTATTAAAGCTAATGATGTTAAGAACTTACCATCTATTGAAGAAATACATGGTCTTGATAACCCGACATAGGTAGTAAAGGTAAATTTTCTCTATAGATTTGATGAAGGTGATATTCCTCGTAATAAGTCTGCTAGCCAATGCTTGGATGAGTTTGATAATTTTATTGTTAAACAAGAAAACTTTAATGCTTATGTTGGTAGACAATTGAAACGTAATGCTGATATGATTGAACACTTGAGTGATTATATGTCTAGAGTTAAAGGTGAGCTTAAACTTATTAGTAAACATGCTTCTATGGTTACCACTCAAGTAGAACAAGTGCTTAAAGCTCAAGATGATTGGCTCAATGAATTAAATAATAAGAAAAATGATAATGATGTTAGAGTTGTGACTAGAGGGGGTAAAATGACTCAGGAACCTTTGTATCCTGAGGGCCACCCTAAGAGAGTTGAGCAAGATTCTCAGAGAACTAATGTTGATACACCTAGTCCTTCTAAGAAGAAGAAAAAGAAAAATGATAGGACTTTGCATGCTTCTAGTGAACCTGTTGTTGACACACCTGAGAATCCCAATGATATTTCTATTTCTGATGCTAAAACACAATCTAGTAATGAACATGAACCTAGTGATAATGTTAATGACGATGTTCATGTTGATGCTCAACCTAGCAATAACAATGATGTAGAGATTGAACCTGCTGTTGATCTTGATAACCCACAATCAAAGAATCAACGTTATGATAAGAGAGACTTCGTTGCTAGGAAGCACGGTAAAGAAAGAGAACCATGGGTTCAGAAACCCATGCCTTTTCCTCCTAAACCATCCAATAGAAAGGATGATGAGGATTTTGAGCGCTTTGCTGAAATGGCTAGACCTATCTTTTTGCATATGCGTTTGACTGATGTGCTTAAAATGAATCCTTATGCTAAGTATATGAAAGATATTGTTACAAATAAAAGGTAGATACCGGAAGCTGAAATTTCCACCATGCTTGCCAATTACACTTTCAAAGGTGGAATACCTTAGAAACTAGGAGATCCAGGAGTACCAACTATACCATGCTCCATTAAAAGAAACTATGTTAAAACTGCTTTATGTGATCTTGGAGCCGATGTTAGTGTTATGCCTCTTTCTTTATATCGTAGACTTGATTTGAATAAGCTGACACCTATTGAAATATCTTTGCAAATGGCCGATAAATCAACTGCTATACCTGTCGGTATTTGTGAGGATGTGCTTGTTGTGGTTGCAAACGTTACTATTTTAACGGACTTTGTTATTCTTGATATTCCCGAGAATGATAGTATGTCTATTATTCTTGGTAGACCCTTTTTGAATACTGTAGGGGCTGTTATTGATTGCAACAAAGGCAATGTCACTTTTCATGTTAATGGTAATGAGCATACAGTACACTTTCCGAGGAAACAACCTCAAGTCCACAGTATCAATTCTATTGGAAAAACTTCAACGATTACTATTGGAGGTTTTGAATTTCCTCTTCCTACTGTCAAGAAGAAATATGATATTCTTATTGTTGGGGACGTTCATATCCCTGTTGAGGTAACTTAGTGTTATTCGAAAATTCTCCGGTTTCATGCAATTTGGAAAGAGTTTGTTAACAAGACTTGATCAACCTCATTAGTGGATTCCTTTTGATGAGCATGAGATGGATGAAGTTAGAAAGCACAACTCTCTGTACCCTCCTTTTACTTTCTGTTATTTAGATTAAATAAAGCAAAAATATTATTTCCTGTCTGTTTTCTGAATTATCCTTGCAATAAAAAATACACCGAAAATAAAAGTTCTCCAAATGTCCTGAAAATGAAATATGTTTTTTTGTAGAATATTTAAGAATTATTGGCACTGAGAACACACCAGGGGGCCACACCACCTGGCCACGAGGGTCCAGGGCGCGCCCACCCCCTTGGGGCACACCCCTACCTCGTGGACTCCACGTGCCCCCCTCCACTTATTCCAGCACCCACACACTTCGTCTTCCTCCAGAAAAAATCCTCCCATAGCTCAAACCCGTGTTCTAGCTCATCTTGCTGCCATTTTCAATCTCCTTGCTTAAAGCTCCATTCACAAAACTGCTTTGGGGGATTGTTCTTCGGTATGTGACTCCTCTAGTGGTCCAATTAGTTTTTGTTCTAGTGCTTTATTTGTTGCAAATTTTTGCTGCTTAGGTGACCCTGTTCTTGAGCTTGCATGTCAATTTTATATGGTCCAAAGTAGTTTTAATGCATGGTATAGCTTCTATGCACTTGTGGGAGTTGTTGCTATCAATCTTGTTGAGTTTGGTTCACTTTTATTTTGAGTCACTAAAAATTTCAGAAATTTTTCAGAGGAAGAAAAATGTTTAGGAAAATGTACCAAGGTGGTTCCTCAAGGAAGCAAGAACCGAGGCTCGCGATACGTGATCCGGACGATGAACCACCGAGGGAAGCTCAAGTGCGGCCTTGTGAATGGCCGTCAGAGGAGTTTATGGTCCAGGCAGGCATCAAGGATGAATTTGACGCCTATGTGCGTAACGCTGATCTTGAGGGCTTCGTGTCAGATAAGTGCCGGCAATACCGCTATCTAACTGATTCCTTTGTGAGAAGGTTTAAATTTACATCCTCGCGCAATTCTCACACTGTTTTATTTGATCTTTATGATAAGTCATATACCATGAACCTAGAAGATTTTAATACTGCTTGTAAACTCCCGCACTGGGGCAATGTTAGTGAACCTCGCAAATCTGAATATAAAGACTTTCTTGCTAGTATTACTGTGGGGGAATCTAGGGAAATCACACAAGCTACCATAGGGAGCATTCATTTCCCTTCCATACATTATTTTGCTCTTTTCATTGGTAGATGCATTAACGGTAAAGATGAGGCTTGTCACATGTGCGTTCCAGATCTTAGTGTCCTCAAGAGTGCGGTATTAGGTGATAAACAATATAACTTGGGGGCCATTGTTGCACGAAGGTTACATCACAACAGTGTAAGTGGAGATTTGTTTGGTGGAATTTATGCAACTCATGTAGCTAATTATCTTAATATACCCATACATGGAAATGATATAGAGTTACCTCCTCTTACCTAGATTATAATGCCATGGTTCACCATTAGTTTGTTGAGAGGAATGAACAATTCCTCCAGTATCGACTAATCTTTGACAGACGGCGCACTGTCCATGTTGCCCTCCCTGCTCCTACTTTCTTTGACTTTCAGGCAAAAAGGAGATACGTTATAACCAGGGAGGAAGCAAACAAATATGAGAGGAGGATGGAGGCAGCTCGTCAGGCAGTAGCTGTTGCATCTCAGTACGATCCCAGTTACAATTTTGGATATCCGCCAGGCCATCAGTGGCCATAGACCAACTTAGGCCAAAAGCCTAAGCTTGGGGGACTACGTATTTCTCACTGATATTATATTCATGTTCACACACTCATTCCAGTTGTTAGTGCTCATACTTTTTCATTGTACTATCCATGCTAGTTTATTTTCTTTTCCAGCATTCTTCTTGTGTGTTTGAAAAATCTTAAGAAAAACCAAAAAAATAGTTGTAGCTTTCAGCCAGTTTACTTTCCATGCCTGTAGTAGTAGTAATTAAAGAAAACCCAAAAAGATTTCTCGTTCTTCTTTTGCTTGTTGGGAGCTTTCCCGTGTAAATAGTTTTATTTCCTTTCTTTTCTTTGGGGGCCGAGAGGAGAATACCATGATGAAAATGTTGAGTGGCTCTCATATGCATTATTGTTGATCTAATCAAGAGCCCATATTACCTTGTCTTCTCCCTTGTATTGAATGCTTGAAGATTTCATCTTAGTCCAATGCACGTGCACTATTATTATTATCCACACCGTTCGATCGTGCAAGTGAAAGGCAATAATAACGATATATGATGGACTGGATGAGATGAGACATGTTTGCAATGAAAATTAGAGATTATCCTACTCATGCTGAATTATATATCCTACTCATGCTTGCACTCAATGTTGATTAATTTTAATGCATGTTCATGACTGTTCTCGCTCTCTAGTTGATCGCTTCCCAGTCTCTTTCTAGCCTTCACTTGTACTAAGCGGGAATACTGCTTGTGCATCCACTCCCATAAACCCCAAAGTTATTCCATATGAGTCCACCATACCTTCCTATAAGCGGTATCTACCTGCCTTTCCAAGTAAATTTGTATGTGCCAAACTCCAAACCTTCAAATGAAATTATGTTTGTATTCTCGAATAGCTCATGTATCAACTAGGGATGTCTATATCTTCCATGCTAGGTGGGTTATTCTCATGAGGAGTAGACTCCGCTCCTCATTCACGAGAAAATAGCTGGTAACCGGGATGCCCAGTCCCATGCTTAAATTAAAATAACTGCAAACAAAACTCCCCCAGGATTGTTGTTAGTTGGAGGCACCTGTTGTTTCGGACAAGCCATGGATTGATGTTTGTTGGTGGTGGGGGAGTATAAACTTTACCATTATGTTTGGGAACCGCCTATAATGTGTGTAGCATGGAAGATATCGAGATCTCTTGGTTGTTATGTTGACAATGAAAGTATACCACTCAAAATATTACTTATCTCTATTTCAAAAATCGAGCTCTGGCACCTCTACAAATCCCTGCTTCCCTCTATGAAGGTCCTATCTATTTACATTTATGTTGAGTCATCATCCTCTTATTAAAACGCACCAGTTGGAGAGCACCGCTGTTATTTGCATGCATTACTATTAGTTTACATTGAGTATGACTGGATCTCTTTTACCATGAATTACAATGTTTAGTCAGTCCTTGAGCTTCAGAGGTGCTCTGCATTTATGTTTTGCAGTCTCAGAAAGGGCTAGCGAGATACCATCTTGTTATGTCATATTATGATTGTTTTGAGAAAGTGTTGTCATCCGAGATTTATTATTATTGCTCGCTAATTGACTATGCCATTGATATGAGTAAACATGAGACCTAAATGTTATTGTGAATATGGTTAGTTCATAATCTTTGCTGAAAACTTGAATGCTGGCTTTACATATTTACAACAACAAGAGCAAACAGAGTTTGTAAAAGTTTTTCTTTATGACTTTCAGTTTGTCAACTGAATTGCTTGAGGACAAGCAAAGGTTTAAGCTTGGGGGAGTTGATACGTCTCTAACGTATCTACTTTTCCAAACACTTTTGACCTTGTTTTGGACTCTAACTTGCATGATTTGAATGGAACTAATCCGGACGGACGCTGTTTTCAGCAGAATTCCCATGGTGTTATTTTTGTGCAGAAATAAAAGTTCTCAGAATGACCTGAAACTTCACGGAGAATATTTTTGGAATTTATAAAAAATACTGGCAAAAGAATCAACACCAAGGGGTCCACACCCTGTCCACGAGGGTGCGGGAGCGCCCCCTACTTGGGGGCCCCTGAGGCTCCACCGACCTCAACTCCAACTCTATATATTCACGTTCGGGGAGAAAAAAATGAAGGGGAAGGATTCATCACGTTTTATGATACGGAGCCGCCGCCAAGCCCTAATCTCTCTTGGGAGGGCTGATCTGGAGTCCGTTCGGGTCTCCGAAGAGGGGAATCATGTCGCCATCGTCATCATCAACCTTCCTCCATCACCAATTTCATGATGCTCACCACCGTGCGTGAGTAATTCCATCGTAGGCTTGCTGGACAGTGATGGGTTGGATGAGATTTATCATGTAATTGAGTTAGTTTTGTTAGGGTTTGATCCCTAGTATCCATTATGTTCTAAGATTGATGTTGCTATGACTTTGCTATGCTTAATGCTTGTCACTAGGGCCGAGTGCCATGATTTCAGATCTGAACCTATTATGTTTTCATGAATATATGTGAGTTCTTGATCCTATTTTGCAAGTCAATAGTCACCTACTATGTGTTATGATCCGGTAACCCCGAAGTGACAATAATCAGGACCACTCCCGGTGATGACTATAGTTCGAGGAGTTTATGTATTCACTAAGTGTTAATGCTTTGTTCTGGTACTCTATTAAAAGGAGGCTTTAATATCCCTTAGTTTCCATTAGGACCCCGCTGCCACGGGAGGGTAGGACAAAAGATGTCATGCAAGTTCTTTTCCATAAGCACGTACGACTATATTCGGAATACATGCCTACATTACATTGATGAACTGGAGCTAGTTCTGTGTCACCCTATGTTATAATTGTTGCATGAGGAACCGCATCCGACATAATTACCCATCACTGATCCATTGCCTATGAGCTTTTCACATATTGATCTTTGCTTAGTTACTTTTCCGTTGCCACTGTTACAATCATTAGAAAACCAATACTATTACTTTTGCCACCGTTACCGCTGCTTCCGTATTACTTTGCTACTAAATACTTTGCTGCGGATATTAAGTATTTCAGGTGCGGTTGAATTGGCAACTCAACTATTAATACTTGAGAATATTCTTTGGCTCCCCTTGTGTCGAATCAATAAATTTGGGTTGAATACTCTACCCTCGAAAACTGTTGCGATCCCCTATACTTGTGGGTTATCAGCTGCTGGAAGTAGTACAAAGCTCCTCCGTAATAGTATTTAGGGGCTATTTTGTTCAGTTCATCTGGCTATAGATGTGGTTGAACTGTACTATGTACTTAAAAATAGCTAGATATATAGTTGAACTAGCTATGCCAGTACGTGGTTGGCAACAATTGGGGAAAGTTTGGTTGGTTCAACTGTCAAGTTGAACGGTTTGTATAAAGAATGACTGCTTAATCTATGAATGAAATCTATGCTTACTGAATTTCAGTTGCAAAAATTAGATAGTGTTGGTGATTTTTAGCTGCAAATTTTGACAAATTGTAGGTATACAAGGTTGTCAAAGGGCAATGTTACTAGATCAACAAATGTCAATCTTTCCAGTTTGACAAATGGCAATATACCCAATATGACATATGCAAATCTGTCAAATTTTTTGTATGTGGTAGCACATGGATCATCCGAAAAAACCGTTTGCGTTGAAGGGATGTACAAATCCTGCGTGCCAGGTTTTCTCTTGGCTTAGAGGCGAAGTCTTGCTTTGCATACCATGTTCAATCTGAACCGGTTGCGTTGAAGAGATGCACAAATACTGCATGGCGAATTTTCCCTTGGCTTACTGGGAAGACCATTGCTCTCACTTTGCATACGAGTGTTCTATCTAAAATGTTTACGATGAAGAGTTGCACAAATCCTGCTCGACACATTTTCCCTTGTCTTACTGGGAAAGTTGTCGGTTTGCATGTGGGTGTTATGTCTAAAACGTTTGCGATCAAGAGCTGCACAAATCTTGCTCGGCACATTTTCCCGTGGCATCCTAGGGAAGCTATCAGTTTGCATACGAGTGTTCTATCTAAAATGTTTGCGATGAGTGTTTTGTATTTTAAAACCACATTGACGTTTTTTTAAAGAAAATCGTTTGATAAGTCTGTACATTCAGAGAGAAAAACGCAAGTTCATTCAAACCATATCTTTCATTCAGTCACACTACGAATTTATATTCATACGATCGAGATACAATATTAAACCCCGAAAAACTAATTCCGGCGGCGGCAGAGGCGGCGTGCCACACCGATGTTATCATTGTCTTCCTCCGGGACGCCGTTGTTGAAGTCTTTAAGGTAGCCTAGAATGTTCTTCTCTTGGAAATCAAACATCCTATCGTCACACGATCGATGTGCGGGGTGCGGGAGGATGAAAACTGGTGGCGCTGTGAGGTAGGAGTCGACGGCGGCGTCCCATGCCGCTGACGGGGGCACGCGCACAGGCACGGGCACGTCAGGTGCAGGCAAATGCACGGGGACCGGGGCCGCAGTGGGTGTAGGGGCGCGCACGGGCACTGGCGCTCGCACGTACATGAGCTTGCATGGGTCCGTGGAGACCTCACTGACGCCAGTAGCTTCCAGCTCTGTGATAGTGCTCGGCAACCAGCCCGTCAATGCTACGGGGATGGTCGCTGGCACGCGCGGGGATGTGAGCTGGGACGGGCGCGGGGACAGTAACCGCCGTGGCCAGCTCGTTCAGGGCCATGTCCATGAGGCCCCATTCCTCCTTATTTTCTATCTCGTCCGGCTCGGAGTTGACTTCACCAAACTAGAAGACTAGTGGCATATGATCATTCCGTGCCATGGAGTTGGTGGAGGTCTGCGGGAGGGGAATGGGAGGCGAACGACATGGCCGCCTGTATTAAACAACGGCTTGGGCGCCATTAATGGAGAGGATGAGAGCAAAGCGGGCAGCCATGGAAGTCAAATGGCTCGCTTCGCAGTGAGCCCGCGTAGCGTGCAGCTCGCATGTTTCTCGGTGAGCCTGTGCATTGGAGGACATCTTGCACTCCTCTCGGTTAGCCTGCGCAGCGGACTACGCTTGCATGCCTCCCATCTACTCAAGCAGCTGTCCGCAGCACCTCCTAGCCATTAAAAGTGTGATGCGTGGCATCACGTGAATGGTTGACAGAACACACACAATTTAAATTATACAAACGTTTGAGATGTTAAAGTGGCAGCTATTTGTTTCAAAATGCCTTTGTTGGCTATTATTCCAGTGCGCCTTCTCTCAAAATGGACACGAAAAATACCACAACATGTCTGGTGCCATTCCATGATAGCATGCCAAGTTTCATGAATTCTAGACGAGTTTTGGACTTACTAAAATTTAAAAAACATTGTATCTCAACATTTTGCCAGGAAGAAACAGTGCCCTGGTGTTTGAAATTCATTCCCACTTCTTGCATGGGACCTAAGCATGCACCCAAGGACACACATTTGATTTGTCAACCCATTTTTCCGCACTAGAGGATGTGCATGTAGTTCAAATTTGAATTATGCACATAAAATGCCTAGAAAACTCAGTTAAAGTATAAAAATGTCCAAAACAAATCCTGAAATTGCAAATTTTAACACGACACTCCTGTTGCTCTATGTTGCCACTAGGAAAAAAATTGAAAACAAGAAGAGGAAACGAATATCGCTTCATCCACCAAGGAGGCACATTCCCTACCGGAACCACGAGGCTTGTTGTTAGAAGCTTTGGTATGTGAGAATCTTATACCCAAACCTGCCCCAAGTGGGACAATATTTTTACCATGACATGTTGATGTCGTTCCATGATATCATGTCAAGTTTCATGAATTTCAGACGAGTTTTCAATTTACTAGAATTTTAAAACCATGTATCTCTATGTTAGCGGCCAAGCAACGGTGTCAAGGTGTTTGACATTCATTCTCATTTTTTGCATGTGACCTAAGAATGCAATCAAGGACGCACATTTGATTTTTCAACCCATTTGTATGCACTGGAGCATGTGTGTGTCGTTCAAATTTGAATTATGCACATAAATGCCTAGAAAACTCAGTTAATTTATAAAAATGTCAAAACGAACCCCGAAAAATTCCAAATTTTAACACGACACTCCTGTTGTTCTATGTTGATATCAGGAAAAAAATGAAAGCAAGAAGAGGCGAGAATATCGTTTTGTCCACAAAGGTGACACATTTCCCTACCGGAACCATGAGGCTTCTTGTCAGAAGCTATGGTTTGTGAGAAGCTTGTACCAAAACATGCCCCAAATGGGACAAATTTTTTCCCCAGCATGTTGATGCTATTCCATGATAGCATGCCAAGGTTCATGAATTTCAGACGATTTTTGGATTTACTAGAATTACAAAAGCAAGTATCTCAACGTTTGCCAACGAGCCACGGTGCTGTGGTGTTTGAAATTCATCCCCATTTCTTACATGACACATAAGCATCAACCCATGGACACATATATGATTTTACAACCCATTTTGGTGCACCAGAGCATGTGCATGTAGTTCAATTTTGAATTGTGCACCTGAAATGCCTAGAAAACGAAGTTAATGTATAAAAATGTCCAAACAACCCCTGAATGATTCCAATTTTTGATGACACACCTATAGTTGCATGTTCACTGCAGATAAAAGTTCTAGAAATTCAAACACCCTCCTTTGCCACTGTGACTATATTATGTATTTCAAATCAAGACGAAAGATCAAGTAGATCGCACATAGTTTATTATCACCAACTGTGTGCGATGTAGTACAAAATATCTTGGAGCAACGTCGGAGTATAGTATGCATATGGCTTATGCGAGAAGGTGCGTCGGCTATAGTCCACAGCCAGCATGTCAAGCACACTAGGTCACTCCCCAAATATCATTTCACTGTTCAATCGTCACCAGTGAAAGATGGAGACATGGATCCACGTCATGATGGCAACTTTGGTAGCCCACTCCGACGAGAGTGCGGCCGCAGCCGCCATGTACATGCTAACAAGCTGCGTGAGCGTGGCTGCAATCTGCGATCGGGTGGACAAGGAAGCCCAAACGGCCGCTGTTGCTTCTCAGGTGGCGACAACAACATCTGCCTCAGGGATAGCAACTGGCGAGAGCGGCACACTAGCTTTCCATTCCGTAGTGGCGCCCTTAGACCTGATGGAGGCCACCCACAACCATGTCGAGGCCGCCCATGCCTAGCTCGTGGTGGTCACCGCACAAATCGAGTGAAGCTTCTCTGACAACGGTTGGCAACCCACAGCCAAAGAGTTGGCAATCGCCGAGAGGGTTTGAGCAGCCGTCCGTTCCTTCACGACATACCTTGACATGATGGAGCCTGTCCAAGAACAGATCACGACCGCCCATACCCAGCTCATGTTGGCCTTTTCCAAAGAGATGGCGAGCGCAGATGACGAGATTCTTGTCGAGTGTGGTGCGATTGATGCCATGGAGCCCCTTCCCCAGGAAATCGCCGGGCATGAGCTGGACATGGAGGAGGCGGCGCAGATCGATGATCGCCAACCGAAGTAGTGCTCTGTTTTTAATTTAGAGCGCCGATCTTTAATTTGTTAGGTTAATGTTTAGGTCAGCTAGCTCTGTTTAATTGTTGAACTTGCTCGCTTAAGAAGTGTGCGTGTGCTGTAGGCTCCTTTGTGTACCCGAATTATGCAATGACGTGGATGACCACTATAACCAGGGATATTTGGACCAAAATTTGCATGTTCAAACTCAGAACATGTGAGGTAAGTTATATGAATCATTTGTGATGTTCACATATCATGCACAGTGCTGAATAAGGGACCGTGTTTGATGACACTTTGCGCGCCAGTTTTTTCGCTGCACGGATCCGAAATATTCGGCTTCCGCAGAAATATCTACATCCCCGCCCCCTACCAAAGGCCACATTTCCCCTGTTTCCGACTTCCTTTTCAAGTTGAAACCTTCACTCCTTGCTTGCAGCGTCACCTCCTCGCCGACAACCCTCCTTCACGCTGCTCGGCCTCGTCGATCCAGACACGTAATCCACACCGACCCCCATCCTCTTCCTCCTTCCACATCCCATATGCCCCGACCGGTGGCGAGACCCATTCCACCCAAATCACTGACCCCTCCCCCAAATAAGCGTCGCCATAAGCCATGGTGCATGCAGTATAGCCAGGAGCGCAAGGAGCATTTGGCAGCGGAGAAGCAAATCACGGCCACACACACGGATCAGGTCGCGATGGCTGCCATTCGTGCCGACCCCTAGATCATGGAGGAGCACCTCGCCATCATGACCACAGTCGATGCCTCATGCGCCAACGCCGCGGCGCGGTTGGCTGCTTTAAAAGATAGTTTGTGGCGTTTTCTCGAGGCCACAGTCAGTGCCTTCGATGAAGACTACGAGGTGTTTTCTCAGCGTGCCTGTGCTTACCTCAACTCGAGAGCCAACAGGTTGGTGCCCAGAGCGGCTTGATAACCCACAAGTATAGGGGATCGCAACAGTTTTTGAGGGTAGAGTGTTCAACCCAAATTTATTGATTCGACACAAGGGGAGCCAAAGAATATTCTCAAGTATTAGCAGCTGAGTTGTCAATTCAACCACACCTGGAAACTTAATATCTGTAGCAAAGTGTTTAGTAGCAAAGTAATATTATAGTAATGGTAAAGATAGCAAAAGTAACTGTAGCAAAAGTAATGTTTTTGATATTTTGTAGTGATGATAACAATAACAACGGAAAAGTAAATAAGCGAAGAACAATATATGGAAAGCTCATAGGCAATGGATCGGTGATGGAGAATTATGACGGATGCGGTTCATCATGTAACAGTCATAATCTAGGGTGACACAGAACTAGCTCCAGTTCATCAATGTAATCTGGCAAGTATTCCGAATATAGTCATACGTGCTTATGGAAAAGAACTTGCATGACATCTTTTGTCCTACCCTCCCGTGGCAGCGGGGTCCTAGCGGAAACTAAGGGATATTAAGGCCTCCTTTTAATAGAGTACCGGACCAAAGCATTAACACATAGTGAATACATGAACTCCTCAAACTAGGATCATCACCGGTAAGTATCCCGAGTATTGTCACTTCGGGGTTAACGGATCATAACACATAATAGGTGACTATAGACTTGCAAGAAAGGATCAAGAACTCTCATATATTGATGAAAACATAATAGGTTCAGATCTGAAATCATGGAACTCGGGCCCTAGTGACAAGCATTAAGCATAGCAAAGTCATGGCAACATCAATCTCAGAACATAGTGGATACTAGGGATCAAACCCTAACAAAACTAACTTGATTACATGATAAATCTCATCCAACCCATCACCGTCCAGCAAGCCTACGATGGAATTACTCACGCACGGCGGTGAGCATCATGAAATTGGTGATGGAGGATGGTTGATGATGACGATGGCGACGGATTCCCCTCTCCGGAGCCCCGAACGGACTCCAGATCAGCCCTCACGAGAGAGTTTAGGGCTTGGCGGCGGCTCCTTATCATAAAACGCGATGAATCCTTCTCTCTCGGTTTTTTCTCCCCGAAAGTGAATATATGAAGTCCACGTTGAGGTTAGTGGAGCGTCAGGGGGCCCACAAGGCAGGGGGCGCGCCCAGGGGGGCAGGCGCGCCCCCACCCTCGTGGACAGGTAGGGCACCCCATGACGTGGATCTTCCTTCCAATATTCATTATATATTCCAAAATAATTCTCCATTGATTTTCAGGCGTGCCCCCACAAACTTTTATTTCTGCACAAAAATAACACCATGGCAAATCTGCTGAAAAAAGCGTTAGTCCGAGTTAGTTCCATTCAAATCATGCAAGTTAGAGTCCAAAACAAGGGCAAACGTGTTTGGAAAAGTAGATACGACGGAGACGTATCAACTCCCCCAAGCTTAAACCTTTGCTTCTCCTCAAGCAATTCAGTTGATAAACTGAAAGCGATAAAGAATTTTTTTTACAAACTCTCTTTGCTCTTGTTGTTGTAAATATGTAAAGCCAGCATTCAAGTTTTCAGCAAAGATTGTGAACTAACCATATTCACTATAACATTTAGGTCTCATGTTTACTTATATCAATGGCATAATCAATTAGCGAGCAATAATAATAAATCTCGGATGACAACACTTTCTCAAAACAATCATGATATGTATAACAAGATGGTATCTCGCTAGCCCTTTCTGAGACTGCAAAACATAAATGCATAGCACCTTTAAAGGTCTAGGACTGGCTAGACATTGTAATTCATGGTAAAAGGGATCCAGTCAAGTCATACTCAATGTAAACTAACAGTAATGAATGCAAATGACAGCGGTGCTCTCCAACTGATGCTTTTTAATAAGAGGATGACGACTCAACATAAAAGTAAATAGATAGGCCCTTCACAGAGGGAAGCAGGGATTTGTAGAGGTGCCAGAGCTCGGTTTTGAAATAGATATGAATAATATTTTGAGCGGTATACTTTCATTGTCAAGATAACAACCAAGAGAAGGCGATATCTTCCATGCTACACATATTATAGGCGGTTCCCAAACAGAATGGTAAAGTTTATACTCGCCCTCCACCAACAAGCATCAATCCATGGCTTGCTCGAAACAACAAGTGCCTCCAACTAACAAGAGTCCCGAGGGAGTTTTGTTTGCAATTATTTTGATTTGATTTGCATAAAGCATGGGACTAGGCATCCCGGTGACCAGCCATTTTCTCGTGAGTGAGGAGCGGAGTCCACTCCTCTTGAGAATAACCCACCTAACATGGAAGATATAGACAACCCTAGTTGATACATGAGCTATTCAAGCATACAAAACAGGATACTTATTAGAAGGTTTAGAGTTTGGCACATACAAATTTACTTGGAACGACAGGTAGATACCATATATAGGTAGGTATGGTGGACTCATGTGGAATAACTTTGGGGTTTATGGAATTGGATGCACAGGCAGTATTCCCGCTTAGTACAGGTGAAGGCTAGCAAAAGACTGGGAAGTGACCAGCTAGAGAGCGACAACAGCCCTGAACATGCATTAAAATTAATCAACACCAAATGCAAGCATGAGTAAGATATAATGCACCATGAACATAAATATCGTAGAGGCTATGTTGATTTTGTTTCAACTACATGCGTGAACATGTGCCAAGTCAAGCCACTCGAATCATTCAAAAGAGGATACCACCCTATCATACCACATCACAACCATTTTAATAGCATGTTGGCACGCATGGTAAACCATTATAAGCTCCTAGCTAATTAAGCATGGCATAAGCAACTACAATCTCTAATTGTCATTGCAAACATGTTTATTCATAATAGGCTGAATCAGGAATGATGAACTAATCATATTTACAAAAACAAGAGAGGTTGATTTCATACCAGCTTTTCTCATCTCAATAAGTTCATCATATAAACTTCATTGTTGCCTTTCACTTGCACGACCGAATAGTGTGGATAATAATAATAGTGTATGTGCATTGGACTAAGCTAGAATATGCAAGCATTCAATTCAAGAGAGAAGACAAGGTAATATGGGCTCTTTATTAGATCAACGATAATGCATATAAGAGCCACTTTAACATTTTTATTATGGTATTCTCCTATCGACCCCAAAGGAAAGAGAAGACAGAAAACTATTTACACGGGAAATCTCCCAACAAGCAAAAGAAGAACGAGAAATCTTTTTTTGAGTTTTATTTTTAATTACTACTACTACAAGCATGGAAAGTAAACTAGCTAAAAGCTACAACTATTTTTTTTCTTCAGGTTTATTAAACACACAAGAAAAAAGCATAAAAAGGAAAATAGACTAGCATGGATGATACAATGAAAAAGCATGAGAACCGACAACTAGCAATGAGTGTGTGAACATGAATGTAATGTCGGTGAGAGATACGTACTTCCCCAAGCTTAGGCTTTTGGCCTAAGTTGGTCTATGGCCACGGCTGGCCTGGCGGATATGCAAAGTGATAGTTGGGGTCATACTGAGATGCAGCAGCTATTGCCTCATGAGCTGCCGCTTGGAGACGGGCCATCTCCGTCCTCCTCTTATACTCGTCCGCCTCCTCCCTGGTTATAACATATCCCCCTTTTGCCTGAAAGTCAAAGAAAGCAGGAGCAGGGAGAGCGACGTGATAGGTGCATCGTCTGTCAAAGATTAGTCGGTACTGGAGGAACTGATTGTTCCTCTCAACAAACTGATGACGAACCATGGCCTCATAATCCAAATAAACAGGAGGCAACTCAATATCATACCCACGTATGGGTACACCAAGAAAATTAGCTAGACGGGTTGCATAAATTCCACCGAAGAAATCTCCACTAAATCTATTATTATGCAATCTACGTGCAACAATGGTTCCAAAATTATAATGTCTATCTTCTAATACAGCACTCCTGAGAACACTGAGGTTGGGGACACACATGTGACATGCTTCATCCTTACCATTTATGCACCTACCTATGAAGAGAGCAAAATAATGTATAGCAGGAAAATAAATGCTCCCTATGGTAGCTTGCGTTATGTCTCTAGATTCCCCCATAGTTATACTAGCAAGAAAATCTATAAATTTAGATGCGAGGTTCATTAGGACTACCCCATTGTTGAAGTTTGCAAGCAGTGTTAAAATCCTCTAAGTCCATAGTATAAGAATTTTCATAGAGATCAAATAGGTCAGTTTGAGAATTGCGTGATGATGAAAATTCAAACCTCCTCACAAAGGAATCAGTGAGATGGTGGTACTGGCGGCATTTGTCTGCCTCGAAGCTCTCAAGATCAGCATTACGCACATATGCGTTAAATTCTTCCTTGATTCCTGCTCGATCCATAAAGTCCTCTGAAGGTCATTCACAAGACCGCACTTGAGCTTCCCTCGGTGGTTCTTCGTCGGCATCGCGCATTGCGAGCCTGGGTCCTTGCTTCCTTGAAGGACCACCTTGGTACATTTTCCTAAACATATTTCTTCCTTTGAAAAATTTCTGAAATTTTAGTAACTTCAAAATAAAAGTGAACCAAACTCAACAATATTGATAGCAACTACTCCTACAAGTGCCTAGAGGCAATATCATGCATCAAAACTACTTTTGACCATATAAATTTGACATGCAAGCTCAAGAACAGGGTCACCTAAGCAACAAAAATATGCAATGAATAAAGCACTAGAACAAAAACTAATTGGACCATTGAAGGAGTCACATACCAAGGAACAATCCCTCAAAGCAGTTTTGTGAGAGGTGCTTTGAGAAAGGAGATCGAAAATGGCAGCAAAATGAGCTTGGACTCGGGTTTGAGCTGGTTAGTGGTGTTTGTGTGAGGAAGGAGTGTGTGGTAGCTGGAATAAGTGGAGGGGAGGCACCGTGGGCCCACGAGACAGGGGGCACACCCTCCACCCTCGTGGCCAGGTGCTTGCTCCCCCTGATGTGTTCTCAGTGCCAGATATTCTCAAATATTCTAGAAAAAAATCATATTTAATTTTCAGGGCATTTGGAGAACTTTTATTTTCAGCGTATTTTTTATTGCATTGATAATTCAGAAAACAGACAGAAATTACTATTTTTGCTTTATTTAATATAAATAACACAAAGTAAAAAGAGGGTACAGAGAGTTGTGTTTTCTAAATTCATACATCCCATGCTCATCAAAAGGAATCCACTAACAAGGTTGATCAGGTCTTGTTAACAAACTCATTCCGAATAACATGGAACTGGAGAATTTTTGAATAACACTAGGTTACCTCAACGGGGATATGCACATCCCCAACAATAAGAATATCATATTTCTTCTTAACAGTAGGAAGAGGAAATTCAAAACCTCCAAAAATAATCGATGGAATTTTTCCAATAGAGTTTATACTATGAACTTGAGGTTGTTTCCTCGGAAAGTGTACCGTATGCTCATTGCCATTAACATGAAAAGTGACATTGCCTTTGGTACAATCAATAACAACCCCTATAGTATTCAAAAAGGGTCTTCCAAGAATAATAGACATACTATCATCCTCGGGAATATCAAGAATAACAAAGTCCGTTAAAATAGTAACGTTTGCAACCACAACAGGCACATCCTCACAAATACTGACAGGTATAGCAGTTGATTTATCAGCCATTTGCAAAGATATTTTAGTAGGTGTGAACTTATTCAAATCAAGTCTATGATATAAAGAGAGAGGCATAACACGAACACCGGCTCCAAGTTCACATAAAGCAGTTTTGACATAGTTTCTTTTAATGGAGCATGGTATAGTTGGTACTCCTGGATCTCCAAGTTTCTTTGGTATTCCACCATTAAAAGTATAATTAGCAAGCATGGTGGAAATTTCAGCTTCCGGTATCTTTCTTTTATTAGTAATAATATCTTTCATATATTTAGCATAAGGATTCATTTTAAGCATATCAGTCAAACACATACGCCAAAAGATAGGTCTAATCATTTCAGCAAAGCGCTCAAAATCCTCATCATCCTTTTTCTTGGATGGTTTAGGAGGAAAAGGCATGGGTTTCTAAACCCATGGTTCTCTTTCCTTACCGTGCTTCCTAGCAACAAAGTCTTTCGTATCACAACATTGATTCTTTGATTGTGGGTTATCAAGATCAACATCAGGTTCAATCTCTACTTCATTGTCATTACTAGGAAGAGCATCAACATGAACATCATCATTAACATTATCACTAGATTCATGTTCATTACCATATTGTGTCTCAGCATCAGAAATAGAGATATCATTAGGATTCTCAGGTGTGTCAATAATGGGTTCACTAGAAGCATGCAAAGTCCTATCATTTTTCTTTTTCTTCCTTTTAGAAGGACTAGGTGCATCAATAATATTTCTCTGAGAATCTTGCTCAATTCTCTTAGGATGGCCCTCAGGATACAAAGGTTCCTGACTTATTTTACCACCTCTAGTCATAACTCTAACATCATTATCATTTTTCTTACTATTTAATTCATTAAGCAAATCATTCTGAGCTTTAAGTACTTGTTCTACTTGAGTAGTAACCATAGAAGCATGTTTACTAATAAGTTTAAGTTCACCTTTAACATTAGCCATATAATCACCCAAGTGTTCAAGCATATCAGCATTGCGTTTTAATTCTCTACCAAAATAAGCATTGAAGTTTTCTTGCTTAACCATAAAGTCATCAAACTCATCCAAGCATGGGCTAGCAAACTTAGTGAATGGGATTTCAGCTTTATCATATCTATAGAGAGAATTTACCTTTACTACCCGTGTCGGGTTATCAAGACCATGTATTTCTTCAACAGGCGGTAAATTAAGACCATGTATTTCTTCAATAGGAGGCAAATTCTTAACATCTTTAGCTTCAATACCTTTTTCTTTCATAGATTTCTTTGCTGCTTGCATATCTTCAAGACTGAGAAATAGAATACCCCT
This sequence comes from Triticum aestivum, assembly GCF_018294505.1. Classification (NCBI taxonomy): domain Eukaryota; kingdom Viridiplantae; phylum Streptophyta; class Magnoliopsida; order Poales; family Poaceae; genus Triticum; species Triticum aestivum. The sequence continues at coordinate 273,820,808 of NC_057806.1, forward strand.
TTTATTTTGAGTTGGCTTAGGAGTTGGATCAGGAATTGGATCAGGAAGTGTCCAATTATTTTCATTAGTCAACATATTATTCAATAGAATTTCAGCTTCATCTGGTGTTCTTTCCCTGAAAACACAACCAGCACAACTATCCAGGTGGTATCTGGAAGCATCGATTAGTCCATTATAGAAGATATCAAGTATTTCATTTTTCTTAAGAGGATGACCAGACAAAGCATTAAGTAATTGGAGAAGCCTCCCCCAAGCTTGTGGGAGACTCTCTTCTTCAATTTGCACAAAATTATATATTTCCCTTAAAGCAGCTTGTTTCTTATGAGCGGGGAAATATTTAGCAGAGAAGTAATAAATCATATCCTAGGGACTACGCACACAACCAGGATCAAGAGAATTAAACCATATCTTAGCATCACCCTTTAATGAGAATGGAAATATCTTAAGGATATAATAGTAGCGAGTTTTCTCATCATTAGTGAACAGGGTGGCTATATCATTTAATTTAGTAAGATGTGCCACAACAGTTTCAGATTCATAACCATAGAAAGGATCAGATTCAACTAAAGTAATTATCTCAGGATCAACATAGAAATCATAATCCTTATCAGTAACAAAAATAGGTGAAGTAGCATAAGCAGGATCATATTTCATTCTAACATTCAAAGTTTTTTGTTTCAGCTTAGCTAATAGTTTCTTAAGATCACTCCTATCATTGCAAGCAAGAAAATCTCTAGCAGTTTCTTCATCCATAACATAGCTCTCAGGCACAACAGGTAATTCATATCTAGGGGGAGAGTCTTCATCATCACTTTCATCAATATTATCAGTTTCAATAATTTCATTCTCTATAGCCCTAGCAAGTTGTTCATCAAGAAATTCACCAAGTGGCACAGTAGTATCAAGCATAGAAGTAGTTTCATCATAAGTATCATGCATAGCAGAAGTGGCATCATCAATAACATGCGACATATCAGAATGAACAGCAGGTGTAGGTGTCGCAAGCTTACTCAAAACAGAAGGTGAATCAAGTGCAGAGCTAGATGGCAGTTCCTTACCTCCCCTCGTAGTTGAGGGATAAATTTTATTCAAGTTCTTCATAATGATAAGCAGATATAAATCCCAAGTGACTCAAAGAATAGAGCTATGCTCCTCGACAACGGCGCCAGAAAATAGTCTTGATAACCCACAAGTATAGGGGATCGCAATAGTTTTCGAGGGTAGAGTATTCAACCAAAATTTATTGATTCGACACAAGGGGAGCCAAAGAATATTCTCAAGTATTAGCAGCTGAGTTGTCAATTCAACCACACCTGGAAACTTAATATCTGCAGCAAAGTGTTTAGTAGCAAAGTAATATGATAGTAGTGGTAAAGATAGCAAAAGTAATGTTTTTGGTATTTTGTAGTGATGATAGCAATAACAACGAAAAAGTAAATAAACGAAGAACAATATATGGGAAGTTAGTAGGCAATGGATCGGTGATGGAGAATTATGACGGATGCGGTTCATGATGTAACAGTCATAATCTAGGGTGACACGGAACTAGCTCCAGTTCATCAATGTAATGTAGGCATGTATTCCGAATATAGTCATAGGTGCTTATGGAAAAGAACTTGCATGACATCTTTTGTCCTACCCTCCCGTGGCAGCGGGGTCCTAGCGGAAACTAAGGGATATTAAGGCCTCCTTTTAATAGAGTACCAGACCAAAGCATTAACACATAGTGAATACATGAACTCCTCAAACTACGGTCATCACCGGTAAGCATCCCGATTATTGTCACTTCGGGGTTAACGGATCATAACACATAATAGGTGACTATAGACTTGCAAGATAGGATCAAGAATTCTCATGTATTGATGAAAACATAATAGGTTCAGATCTGAAATCATGGCACTCGGGCCCTAGTGACAAGCATTAAGCATAGCAAAGTCATAGCAACATCAATCTCAGAACATAGTGGATACTGGGGATGAAACCCTAACAAAACTAACTCGATTACATGATAAATCTCATCCAACCCATCACCATCCAACAAGCCTATGATGGAATTACTCACGCACGACGGTGAGCATCATGAAATTGGTGATGGAGGATGGTTGATGATGACGATGGCAATGGATTCCCCTCTCCTGAGCCTCGAACGGACTCCAGATCAGCCCTCCCGAGAGAGTTTAGGGCTTGGCGGCGGCTCCATATCATAAAATGCGATGAATCCTTCTCTCTCGGTTTTTACCCCTGAAAGTGAATATATGGAGTCCAGGTTGAGGTCGGTGGAGCATCAAGGGGCCCACGAGGCAGGGGGCGCACCCAGAGGTTCAGGCACGCCCCCACCCTCATGGATAGGTGGGGCACCCCCTGATGTGGATATTCCTTCCAATATTCATTATATATTCCAAAATAATTCTCTGTTGATTTTTAGGTCATTCTGAGAACTTTTATTTCCGCACAAAAATAACACCATGGCAATTCTGCTGAAAACAGCGTAAGTCCGGGTTAGTTCCATTCAAATCATGCAAGTTAGAGTCCAAAACAAGGGCAAAAGTGTTTGGAAAAGTAGATACGACGGAGATGTATCACGGCTCAGGCAACTCACCACTACGAGGAGGGCACCCACGATGTGGAGGCCTCGCCCTCTTCCATGTCCAAGGAGCCAATCAGCATCGATATCTCCGACGATGAGGAGTAGCTTGTCTTATTAGCTCACTATAAGGACCTATGTTCAGTTAGCTAGCTATGAAAGTTAAGCATGCTCGGTTTACCCATTGCATGTGCTGCTCATGCCTTTCCTTCACAAATTCTAGTGGATTGTCCTATCTACTTTTACCATACAATCTCTTACTCTAGTGTATATGTTCTATATGTCGTGCAATGTGGTGCTCACTTATTAACTGTCTGGTTAATTAGTTGTCGTGTTCAGTTAACTGTTTGGTTCAATTCTGCAATGTGATGTTCAATTCTTCAGGGTGCAATTTTTTATTGTCTTTCATGTGAGAAATAAATCAAATTTATTTGTACAAAATACATGAGAAACAAAAACAATTGCTATATTTCCAAGTTATCAAGCATGCTTTGTTTGGTTAACTGTCTGATCTTCTAGTATGTTATATATTGTGAGATGTAGTGCTCAGTTAATGTTGGGTTCATTTGTTGTGATGTTTAGTTAACTGTTTGGTTCAATTCTGCAATGCGATGTTCAATTGTTGTGGGTGCATTTTGTTGTTGTATACCATGTGAGAAATAAATCAGATTTGGTTGTACTAAATACATGAGAAACAAATACAATTGCTATATTTTCAAGTTGTTAAGCATGCTTGGTTTGGTTAACTGTCTGATCTTCTATTAAGAGTATATTATATTGTGCAATGTGGTGCTCGGCTAATGTTTGGTTCATTTGTTGTGGTTTTTAGTTAACTGCTTGGTTCAATTCTGCAATGCGATGTCCAATTGTTGTGGGTAGAATTTTGTATTGTTGTGCATGTGAGGAATAAATGGAATTTGGCTGCACTTAATACATGAGAAACATATACAATTGCTACATTTCCTCGTTCTTAGTCATGCTTGATTTGCATAAATTGGTTTTCCATGTGGCTCGAATTAATCTGATGAATCTTTAATGTGTTTATTTTTCATCAACACATTTTACAGATAGCATGCCAACCCTCACTTAACCTGCCCACTAACTACCTTATATGTGTTGCAGGGAAACAATGGGAAGCACTGAGGTTTACAATAGAGGTTTTCACATGCATGGTCCTTTGTCTAATAGCACATTATTGTGCAATTGCAGGAACCATTATAATACTTAGGTTTTTAACAATTTGGTCTTGCACATGTAGGTCCTGCTGTCAGAGGTTTTGACCCACTATTCGACCCTTTTTCTTATGAGGAAATGAGTTGTCCATGAATATCAGTCAAGTCAGGAAACTCAGAAAAATTGTTAGGGTAAATAAATTAGCGACAAAAAACAACAAGATCTTTGTCTGCACAATGAAGAAGACATCAGTTCACTACAGGATGGTACTAACTACTATGCTTTGTCTTTTTTATTCATTTGTGCCATCTCCAATCTAGAGAAGATATTTATGCACATCCTTGTTTCCACGCCTTTCCAAAGCAGTTCACTGATGATTACCTCTCAAACCACCTGTATGGTCAGGAGGCGAGGAAGGTATTCATACAACACCTACGGTTCAATATTGAAGTTTTCTTGAAGAGGACGAAGGATGGACGATCAATCATCCACATGCACTGGCTAAAGTTGCAAAGACCTTCAACATCAATGAAGGCTCAATATTTGCATTCCGCTTCAGCAGTTTTATAGATGAGATTCTGTAAGTGCATCTAGTGCCCCTTAGTGATTTTGGTGTATTCAAGACTTACAGGTTAAGGGACTAATGCGTTTGTGAGTGTACACCTGTCTATAAGTCTATGAGGAGTTTGATATTTACAATGAAAGTCGACCCCTAAAAATGAATGTCTTCAACTGAAGACTTTGGCTTTCTGAAGACTTTGAAAGTGAAGAATTTGGTGTGATCCTGAAGACTTGATATTCATGCGAGGAATATGAAGCGTGAAGACTTTTGTTTTTGTAGTTTCATTTTATCTTTCTTGAGTCATAGGAAACACCGTACTATTAAAGGGGGTCGAGGTAAAACTAAGGAAAAGTTTCCAAGTGATGCTTGTCGGATCACAGGTTCGAGCAAACCCTCAAGGTTTGAACACTGGGGTGCGCGCGAAGGTTTCCTCCCTACCGATCCATGCCCTAGCTCTCTAAGATCTCGCGGACGAACTCGACGAACTCGCAAGACAAAGACACAAGATTTATACTAGTTCATGCCACTGTTGTGGTGTAATACCCTACTCCAGTGTGGTGGTGGATTGCCTCTTGGGCTGATGATGAACAGTACAAGGGGAAGAACAGCCTCCTGAGGTTGAGGTGCTCTTGTGCTTGGCGAACTTGTGTGGGTGAGATGCCTCTCAATCAGTTCGTTGCCCCTACTATGGTGGCTAGTTCTACTTATAGAGGCACTGGTCCTATCCCCAAATATTGAGCGGGAAGGGAGCCAACAACGGCCAATTTGAAAGGGGACATCTAGTACAAGCTATCTTGACAAAAGGTGGTCTTCGCCTGCAAAAGGCTCTGGTGATGACGCCATCTTGGGCTCCATGGTGACCTCTGTTTTGCTGTCCTGCTGGTCTTGGTCTCGTTGCCTCAATATGGAAACCTTTGCTTGATGCCTCGGTACTCCGCGCCTGCGCTTGCCCCCTTGGCACCAAAGAGGAAACAAGGACGCTGCACGTGCTGGCGCCCGCCTGGTCTCAATCGTCATGGCTCACGTCACGAGGACCTCGCGAGGTTTGCCTTGCCTTGATCTCTCTGCCCCTCGTGAGCCTGCCTGGCGAGGCTGCTCCTGAGGAGGTCTTGCATTGTCCGCCTCGCGAGGCTTGGCCCCTCGCGAGGGTCTTGAATACCTTGTCGATGAAGATGGGTCGTACAGACCTGCCAGCCCAACCACGTCGTGGGCCGCAGGCAGGCAAGTCTGGGGACCCCCATTCCCAGAATGCCGACAGTAGCCCCCGGGCCCAAGGCGCGCTCGGGCTTGGCTTTGAGGTGAAGCCAAAGGTCAAGCACAGAGTGCCGCGGGCCCCAAAAGCCCGGGGCCTCGGTTGACGCATGGCGGTTGATTGGACTTGGGCGTCTTTGCTTCCCCACGCTGCCTCGGCGACTGCCCGACTTGACAAGTCCTTGTGACATGCAAGGAAAACCATCATTACCTGTGATCGTGGGGGGCCTGGTTGGCCTTCTCCTGCTATAAATGAGGAAGGGGGCAGAGCCCCCGTCCTCCACTTCTTCCCATTCCGCCTGCTTCTTCCTCCTCTGCTCCACTGCTAGCAGCAACTTCAGTGGCGCCGATCCGTAGGTTCTCAGCTGACGAGAAGGGAAAGATTCCCCTCGATATGTCGGCGCTGCTTCCGCCAAAGAAGATGTCGGTCCACCATCGCGACGCTGCAGCGATGCAGGTGGTGATGAGGCCTTGGTGTGTGCGGCCTCCTCCTGGGTATCCATTGCCCTTGTACGCCCAAGCCGGGGCTCGAGAGGAAGGAGTGACGAGCATCGGCGCGCGCATCGCGGCCAAGGTCGACGCGCTGCAGCGACGAGTGCCGTCGCTCCTGGAGTCCATGCCGTGGACTCCTTACGTGAGCTCGTGCTGTGGGCGGCAATGCCCCCAAGCTCCTGGATCCGCTTCCCGTGCTTCTTCTCCGATGTGATGCCGCCGAGGGGGCCTCTCGAGCTCTGGTTGCGGCATGCCGACTACGACACTCCGGCGACCGGGGCTGAGGTTGAAGCAGTCTCCACCGGCAAGATCTTCATGACCCGCGGCTGGGGTGAGGTCGCGCGGGTTTGCTGTGCGCAGGGCGCCCTCGCAATCCACTTCAAGTACGACGGCGCCTGCACACTGTTCTTCATGGTCTTCAACACGGAGGATCGCCGCTTGGAGTGTTGCTCCGAAGGGGAGCGCCAGGATGAGGCGCACCCCGCTCGCGGCTGCTCCAGCAGCAGCGACTCTTGGGAGTCCAGCGGTTCTCCTGAGCTCTACGAGACTCCGGAGACGAGCGACGACAACTACGTGCCCCCGAGCTCTCGCCGCGCTCGGAGCAGGGCCGCAACGTCCAGCCGCCGTCGTTGCTGATCTGGATAGGGTTGGCGCCGGCCTCCCGTGGCCCACTGTTGATGATGGCGTCGGCCGCGGGGGTGTGTAGATAGGATTCTCCTAGGTTCTCATCTTTTGTTCCCTGCAAAGAATCAAGAAGTACCCCATGGGGGCGTGTAAAGAGTCTGCAATGTCTTTTGTTGATATTATCCTAATTATGGAAGCCTTGTGAGCGCAAGTCCTACTTAGGCTCGGTCATCCCTTTCCAATCTCGTGAGAGCTTGTCGCTCTACGCTGACAAGTCCCGGTCCCCAGGCAAGCTTCAGCCGTTGCTGGTATGCCAGGTCTGAAAGTGCAACTATCCCTAGGTGGTTTTGGTAATTCATAACAACATATAGCTCATTGAGCTAATGCTATTCCAAGATGATTATTTCAGGAAAGCTCAATGATTGGCATGGCATGGATGTGAAAGTGGAACCCTCAAAATGCTAAGGACAAAGGATTGGCTCAAGCTCAAAAGCTCAAGACTCTTCATTTCATATTTTAGTGATCCAAGATCACATTGAGTCTTTAGGAAAAGCCAATACTATCAAGGAGGGATGAGGTGTTGCTTAATGAGCCTCTTGCTTCATGTGCTTAGTGATATGCTCCAAAACCCTCAACTACTTTCCCATATCCACAAATGACCTAAACCCTAAGCCAAACTCGGTCCTACCGATTCTTCCTATCCGGCGCCACCGAGTTTCACTTGTCATAAGCCACTGCCAAACCCTAGCAATTAGGTTCTACTGATAGGGATCTCGGTCTCACCGAGATGGGATTGCAAACTCTCTGTTTCCCTTTCATAACTTTTCGGTCTCACCGAAAGAGCGAATTGGTCCCACCGAGATTGCAATGTAAATTCAGTGTTTCCTTTTTGTAACTTTTCGGTCTCACCGAAAGAGCAAATCGGTCCCACCGAGTTTGCCTGAACAACTCTCTGGTTAGCTAATTACCAAATTCAGTCTCACCGAGTTTGTGTAATCGGTCTCACCGAGATTACATTATGCCCAAACCCTAACCATATCGGTCCCACCGAGTTGCATGTCAGTCCCATCAAAAATCTCTAACGGTCACTAGGTTTACATTTTCGGTCCGACCGAGTTTGTTGATTCGGTCCCACCGAGATTGGAAAACTATGTGTAACGGTTGGATTTTGTGTGGCGGCTATATATACCCCTCCACCTCCTCTTCATTCGTGGAGAGAGCCATCAGAACACATACACAATTCCTACTCATATGTTCTGAGAGAGAACCACCTACTCATGTGTTGAGACCAAGATATTCCATTCCTACCATACGAATCTTGATCTCTAGCCTTCCCAAGTTGCTTTCCACTCAAATCTTCTTTCCACAAAATCCAAATCCTATGAGAGAGAGTTGAGTGTTGGGGAGACTATCATTTGAAGCACAAGAGCAAGGAGTTCATTACCTACACACCATTTGTTACTTCTTGGAGAGTGGTGTCTCCTAGATTGGCTAGGTGTCACTTGGGAGCCTCCGACAAGATTGTGGAGTTGAACCAAGGAGTTTGTAAGGGCAAGGAGATCGCCTACTTCATGAAGATCTACCGCTAGTGAGGCAAGTCCTGTGTGGGCGATGGCCATGGTGGGATAGACAAGGTTGCTTCTTCGTGGACCCTTTGTGGGTGGTTGCTTCTTCGTGGACCCTTCATGGGTGGAGCCCTTTGTGGACTCGCGCAACCGTTACCCTTTGTGGGTGGAGCCCTCCGTGGACTCGCGCAACCGTTACCCTTTGTGGGTTGAAGTCTCCATCAATGTGGATGTAGGATAGCACCACCTATCCGAACCACGGGAAAAACATCTGTGTCTCCAATTGCGTTTGAATTCTCCAAACCCTTCCCTTTACATTCTTGCAAGTTGCATGCTTTATATTCCGCTGCTCATATACTCTTTGCATGCTTGCTTGATATGTATTGTGTATGTTGAAATTGTGCCTAAACTCCACTTAAACCGAAAATGCTTAAAAATTGCAACTTTAGCATTAAATGTCTAATCACCCCCCTCTAGACACATCTACTTCTAGATCCTACAAGTGGTATCAGAGCTTTGGTCTCCATTGCCTTGGTTTAATCACCATTGGAGGAAGATGGATGTGTCTACATTAGGGAGTCTTAGACATAGAGTGCCTATTCTTGATGGAGAGTATTTTCATGAGTGGAAAAATGAGATGCTTGTAATCTTCAATCAATATCATTTGAACAAGTATATTGCTAGACCTTGTGCACCTCATATTAATCCTTTGCATCCTACCCTAGATGAATATATTGACATGATCCGTAATCTTAGAACTATTGAGCTCATCATTAGAGGATTGCCCAAAAATTTGATTGCTAGTTTGCCTACTATAAATTGTGCCTATACTATATGGAAATTTCTTGAGGAATGATTTCCCGATCATTCCTTGAAAACTTTGGATGAAATTCTCCATAAATCTATTGCCTTGAGTAAGATGAACTCTAGTGATCCTAGTTTTGGTAATTGTCTATTTGAACTTACCAATCTTAAGCATGCTAAAGGAGATGTTGTAATCATTAATGATATCATATTCAAAGCTATAAGAATTCATAAAAGTGACCACTTTGATGATCATTTATCTAATGAATTACCCTCTCTAGGAAATGATGAGTCACAAGATCATGATGAACATGGATACTATGATGATGATAGTGACTTCGATCTTGATGATGCAATGAGACATTTTGGTCTTATGGCAAATCTTCGGGGATATGAATCAGGAGGAAAGGAATGGGTTCTTGATAGTGGATGTACTGATCATATGACCGGAGATGAAGAGATGTTTCGTGAGCTTGCTGAAAATGACGGCCCTCGAAAATATGTCACCTTTGGTGATAATTCAAAGGGTAAAGTGGTTGGCCTTGGTAAGGTGGCCATCTCACATGATAGTTCCATTCAAAATGTCATGCTCGTTGAATCTCTCGGCTACAACTTACTTTCAGTATCTAGACTTGCTAATTTCGGTTTGAATGTCCTATTTACTAAAGTAGATTGCCAAGTATTTCGTCGAGACAATCATAAAATGGTCTTTACCAGTATGCGTAGAGGTGATCTTTACATTGTCGATTTCTCTAAAAAGGCACAACCTAAAACTTGCTTTGTTGCTAAATCCTCAAAAGGTTGGTTGTGGCATAGACGACTAGGTCACGTTGGCATGAGAAACCTTGACAAGCTTATTAAAGGAAATCATATCCTTGGAGTTAACGATGTCATATTTGATAAGGATAGACTTTGCAGTGCTTGTCAAGCAGGTAAACAGGTTGGAGGAAGACATCCCGTGAAGAACATCATGACCACAAGGAGGCCACTCGAGCTACTTCACATGGATCTTTTTGGTCCCAACGCCTACAAGAGTCTCGGTGGAAATTCTTTTGGTCTAGTTACAGTTGATGATTTTTCAAGACTTACGTGGGTGTTCTTTCTTAATGACAAGTCGCAGGTCCAGAAGATCTTCAGAAACTTCGCTAGGAAGTCCCAAAATCAGTTTGATGTGAAGATCAATAAGGTTTGGAGTGACAACGGAACGGAGTTCAAGAACACAAATGTGGACACCTTTCTTGATTAAGAAGGGATTTCACACGAGTTCTCGGCTACGTACACACCTCAACAAAATGGAGTTGTTGAGAGGAAGAATCGGACGCTCATCAAAATGGCAAGAACGATACTTGATGAATACAAGACGCCAAAGCACTTTTGGGCAGAAGCGGTTGAGACAGCTTGTGACGCAACAAATCGCTTATATCTTCACAAGCTACTCGGCAAGACGGCATACGAGCTTCTCACCGGTAACAAACCCCAAGTTGGATACTTTCGAGTATTCGGCTCAAAGTGCTACATTCTTGATAAGCATCATCGTTCAAAGTTCGCTCCTAAATCTCATGAAGGTTTTCTACTTGGTTATGGCTCAAACTCTCACACTTATCGTGTCTACAACAATTTCACCCAAAAAGTTGAAGAGATGGTAGATGTGAAGTTTGATGAATCTAATGGCTCGCAAGTAGAGCAATTGCCAATTGATGTAGGAGACAAAGACCCTTCAGAAGCAATTCAAGACTTGTCCATTGGCAAAATTCGTCCAACGGAGGTGAAGGAGAGTACTTCATCCGTCCAAGTGGAAGCTTCTACTTCACGACAAGGTGAACCAAGAATCGACACGGAAGCATCCACAAGTGGGACACACCAAGATGAAGAAAACGAGGAAATACATCAAGACGAACATCAACAACCTCCTTCTCCACCACGACAAGAGAACGACGACGTCAGCAATGAAGAAGGCCAAGAAGAAGAACAAGATGAAGAAGATGTTCAACGAAGACCCAAGCAAAAGCTCTCACGAGTTCGAGCAAGAATTGCCAAAGATCATCCCGTCGAGCAAATCCTCAGTGATATACAAACCGGGAGAATCACTCGCTCAAAAACTCGTTGAGCTAACTTTTGTGAAAACTATTCATTCATCTCTAGCATTGAACCTATGAAGGTTGAAGAAGCATTGGAAGATCCGGATTGGATAAATGCTATGCATGAAGAGCTACATAATTTTGAGAGAAACCAAGTTTGGACATTGGTTGAGAAGCCCGACAACAACCACAACATCATTGGTACCAAATGGGTGTTTCGCAACAAGCAAGATGAAGATGGAAAGTGGTTCGCAACAAAGCACGTCTTGTCGCCCAAGGGTACACACAAGTCGAAGGTATGGACTATGGTGAGACGTATGCTCCCGTTGCTAGACTTGAGTCCATTCGCATGTTACTTGCCTACGCTAATCACCATAATATCACCTTGTACCAAATGGACATTAAAAGTGCTTTTCTAAATGGTGAAATAGAGGAGGAAGTTTATGTCAAACAACCTCCCGGCTCTATCAATCCTAAGAAACCAAATCATGTTTACAAACTTCACAAAGCTCTTTATGGTCTTAAACAAGCTCCTAGAGCATGGTATAAATGCTTGACCAAGTTCCTTACTACAAGTGGTTTTGAAATTGGTAAAATTGATTCTACTGTTTTTACTAAAAGGGTTAATGGAGAACTATTTGTATGCCAAATTTATGTCGATGATATCATATTTGGTTCAACTAACCCTCTCTTTAGTGAAAAGTTTGGAAAGCTAATGTCAGAGAAGTTTGAGATGTCTATGATGAGTGAACTCAAATTCTTTCTCGGTTTGCAAATCAAGCAAACTAAGGAAGGTACATTTGTCTCTCAAACAAAGTACACCAAGGACTTATTCAAGAAGTTCAATATGCAAGAATGCAAAGGTATGTCTACACCCATGCCTACTAGTGGACATAATGATTTGACCAAAGATGGTGAACCAGTTGATTAAAAGGTTTATCGCTCTATGATTGGTTCATTGTTATACCTATGTGCTTCACGTCCCGATATTATGCTAAGTGTGTGCATGTGTGCACGATATCAAGTTGCTCGTAAAGAATGTCATCTTAAGGCTGTGAAAAGGATAGTGAGATATTTAATCCATACACCAAATTTTGGCATTTGGTATCCTAAGAGGTCTTCTTTTGATCTTGTTGGCTTTTCCGACTCGGATTATGCCGGAGACAAGATTGATAGAAAGTCCACTTCAGGTACTTGTCAATTTCTTGGTAGATCTCTTGTGTCTTGGTCTTCCAAGAAACAAAACTCGGTATCCTTATCCACCGCCGAAGCGGAATACATTGCCGCTGGTTCATGTTGTGCTCAGTTACTTTGGATGACCCAAACTCTTAAAGATTATGGGATTTATGTGAAACATGTTCCACTGCTTTGTGACAATGAAAGTGCTATCAAAATTGGTCATAATCCTGTACAACATTCTCGAACTAAGCATATTGAAGTTCGTCATCATTTCATTCGAGATCATGTTGCTAAGGGTGACATTAATCTTAAGCACGTTCGCACCGATAAGCAATTAGCGGATATATTTACTAAACCTCTTGATGAGAAAGTGTTTTGCAGGTTGAGAGGAGAATTGAACATCATTGATGCTTCGAACTTGGAGTAGAAACTCCATTGGATACATGCAAGACATGAGCTTATGACTAATCCATGATATATCTCTTATGATAACTATCTTATGTCTTGGATATGTTTGTACCTTGCATGTTGTCTAACCCATGTAGGTGCTTGGTTGAATCTAATTCCATGAGATTGCGACTCACTCACATCTTGAGCAATCTCTACATCACCAAGACTCTACACAATGGTGGTTGAAGACAAGGAAGCACAAAACAATTCAAACATATCCTTTGACAAATTCTATGATTGAGCTTCATGATTGTCATTTTTGGATACACAAGTGCTCTTCCTTGCAAGGGACTAACCCATGTAGGTATTGAAAGTGCAATTCACTCAAATGGATAGCTCCAAGTGATCTACATCAACATTGAGCATCCACATCTTCAACATCTACATGAAGTCATCATCGACAAAACCCGAGGTTAGTTCATCCCTCTAAGGGGGATATCACATCTAGGGGGAGCTTTACTCTAAGACTTGAGCTAAAGCAACTCTAAAGATGTGAACACAACAATGCTTTATGTAAAAGTGGTAACCCCACTTGAGCTTAAACGATGAGTATGACCTATGATCAAGTGTTCTCACTTGACTCCTAAGTCAATATACTCATATATAGATGACCTAGTCATCGTAAATTGCTTGATAGATGCTAGAATTGGTTGTGCATGCCTTGTCACATATTTCATTTGCCATCTTATTGTGTGAGCATGCTGGTTGCATATTTTACTCATTCGAGGACATCCACTTGTTGTTTTGATTGTTTGGTTTTATTTCCTTTTGCCAAGTGGATGGACAAGAGTGCCTAAGAACCTCCTCTAGCTATCTACGCTTTTCTCGTCTCAAACTCTATTCATGCTGCATCACAAAAGTTGATCAAGTCAGATTCGAACCACTCTGTGTGAGGAGCGCTCGGAGTCCCTAATTCGTCATAGACTTAAACTTCCAAAACCTCTTTATGATTCTCGGTCTGACTGATACCCCACTTTCGGTCCTACCGAGATCATTAAGTTGATCTAGGTTTTCAATCTCGGTGCAACCGATTTGAACCTTTTGGTCACACCGAGTTTCAGTAACTGCTTGCAGTTATGAATCTCGGTGCCACCGAGTTGTTCCACTCGGTCACACCGACAGGGTCGGGCTATATATAGTCACGGGCAAAAATTTGGAAATTTCTCCGAACCCCTTCGCCCGCGCGATAGCCTGCTCTGCCAACGTGGTCTCCGGATCGTCTCCTCGCCGCCAGACGCCTCCAGTCGCTGGTCTCCGTCGCCGTCAACGGGAATTCTACCCCACCGTTGCTGCCATAGCGAGTCTTCGCCGAACTAGGGTATGGACTCGATCTTTGTGCTATTCTCCAATCCGATTCTTAGCACATTGTGATCATCATGATTCTTGCCATGATTGAAACACTCCTATCCAGTCAATGCGCTCGTAGATTAGGTTTGATTCGAAAATTTTAGGGTTAGGTTTCCGCCGAAACCATCTCGGACCCACCGAGTTGAAAAACTCGGTCCCACCGATTTGGCTTATGCCATTGCACAAGTGAGACTCGGTCTGACCGAGAATTACTTATCGGTGTGACCGATTTTGGAACTCTGTGAAACCCTAGCAGTCTCGGTGCCACCAAACTGTGACTCGATCGGACCGAGTTCACTAGTTTAGGTGCCAAAACTGCTTCGGTATCACCGAGTTTAAAAATCGGTAGATCCGAGATGATTTCAGTGGGAAACTAAAACTAAGTTTTTGGATCATTCTTTTGCAAAAATCTCTGCATTTTGTGATGCTCATCTATTCTACCTCATCTATAAACTGTTCACAGGGTCAGCAGTCAGCTTGTTCAACATGTCAGATCAGAGTGACAGCCAGAATGTGTCAGAACAGCAAGTGGTGATGAGTGAGGGCACTAGTCCCTCCAGCTCTTCAGATGATGGCGGCATAAGTACCCCAAGCAATTTGCCAAAAGCTGCCACTAGACAGAGGAAGAAGAGAACTTCAGATTCTGAAGATGAAGATTATGTGGCAGAGGAAGAGGCCACATCAAAGAGAGTTGAGCCAGCACAGGGCACAAAGCCAGGCTTAAAGATCAAAAGGCTAGCAGGCAGGCAGCCTATGTCAAAGGCTAGAGCTTCAACTGAAAAGCCTGCACCCAAAGAGCCAGTTGCTGCTGAAGGCAAGAAGAGGAAGGAAAGGGTCAAGAAGACTGTAGCCAGAGTGCTTGGAAAGGCTTCCATCATGGAAGAGGAAGAGGAAGAAGAGGTTGCTGCACCAGCACCTAAGGCACCCAAGCTAATGGGTGATGCTATCAAATCAGGGGCTACTGCATCTAAGCCCAAGGATGCATCAAAGGTCAAGACAACACCAAAGAGAAATACAAGGAGCATACCTACAACTGAAAAGAACAAGGCCCCAGTGCCTGAAGCTGCTGAAGAAGAGGATGAAGAGCAAGTTCTCAGAAAACTCAAGCCCAAGATCCCAGACCACAATGATGCTCATCCTGTGGCTGAGGATATGAAGCTCAGGAGAGACTCAGGGCTAAGGAAGTGGAGAGAAGCAGATCCGTATGCTTCAAGGAGAAGGACTGCTGTGGATTACGGATTTCACACCAAGGAACAGCAAGATTTCTATGAGACAGTGCTGCTTGACAAGAAGCCCATTGTTTGTGACATGAGATGGGTCGACTGGACCTACATGAAGGAAAATGAGGATAACTACCCTGGAGTGTATGACAGCTTTAGTGCTTGTGGAGTTGCAGACTTTGTTGGGCAGAAGCTCACAAAGTGGAACGGGGAGCTTATCATGCAACTCTACTCCACAGCACACTTCTACCCAGATGGAAGGATCACATGGATGTCTGAAGGTACGAGGTACCAATCAACTGTTGAGGAATGGGCAAAGTTGATCAATGCCCCAGAGGAGCAAGCAGATGACTTGGACATTTATGCCAAGAAGAAGATGGACCACAACTCTATGTCCAATATGTACAAGGAGATTCCCAATGAAGCTCTTGATACTTTCAAGTTTGGGTCTGTGCATTATCTTCTGTCAGGGCTGCCAACAATCAATTGGATATTGAGGCACACTCTCTTGCCCAAGTCTGGAGATCACAAGATGATCAGAGGCCATGCAATCAATTTGCTTCATGTACTTGATGTGCCACAGAAGTTCAAGGTGATGAGCCTCATAGTAGAAACAATCAAGAGGACTGCAGCAGACCAGAAGAGGAGTTGTGGATATGCCCCACAAATTCAGGAATTAATCAACTCCAAGATGGGCACGGGCATATACTTGTTGGACAAGGAACACTTGCCCATCCGTCCAGATTTTGAGGACAATCAAGTTGTTATGACTGATAATGAGCCATCATCTGCCCAAGCACAAGCCAAGAAGGAGAAGGCGAGAAAGGAGAAAGCTGCCAAGATGCCAACTCAAGAGGAGGCATCTGAGTATTTCCTGAAAACTAAACAAGAGCAGCTTGGTTACCTGATTGCATCCACCCTGCGGATTGAGAAAGGACTAGCCACCCTAACTCAGAACCAGGCAAGCCTAGAGAGAATCATTGAACAAAAGTTCTATGACTAGGATGTCAAGGTGACAGAGATTCAGACTGCAGTGGAGCAGCTCCAGGATGACATGCAGGAGAGGAGAGGCAGGACTACCACTGATGCCTTTGCCAGAGTGCCACGAGGTCCGAGGTCGTCTGCCGTGCTAGTTGCTGACACCAGAGCCACCACTTCTGCACCAGCTACAGCCTCAGTTCCACCAGCTCCAGCATCTACTTCAGCTCCAACTCCAGCGTCTACTTCAGCGTCTACAGAAGCCTTCGTCCTTGGAGTGATCCGGACTCCACCACCACCAGAAGATCAAGCCTGAGCATCGATCTAGCACTATGCATTTTCTAGGAACTTTTTGGTAACTTGTTGCCAAAGGGGGAGAAAAATGTATAGATCATAGGCTTAGAGAGAGAGAGTGTTGCTTTTTTTCTCTCTTGCTTTATTTGGTGGTTTTTCGAATTTGTTTGCTTTTGAGTGCTTGAGATACTACGTCATTATCTGGGAGACATTGATGATCATGTGTTTGATCATAAGCTACACTTAATGTTTGCTTAATGCTATTATCTTATCTATCTTATGTGATCATTCACTATTCTTGGTGATGAATGCATGTATTTCATTCTTATCATTTTAAGCGCTCCACCAAGATGTATGTGACATGGAAGAGTAACCCATGACTCTAACTCCTTGTGCATTTGCAGTCCAAAGCAAATTTTAAATATGCAGAAATTTAGGAGGAGCTCTTACTTATCACATACTTCTCAAAGCGACGATATATTTCATGCTTATTATCATTTGTCGAAGCTTTGATCTATATGTTCTCATCAATTACCAAAAAGGGGGAGATTGAAAGTGCAACTATCCCTAGGTGGTTTTGGTAATTCATAACAACATATAGCTCATTGAGCTAATGCTATTCCAAGATGATTATTTCAGGAAAGCTCAATGATTGGCATGGCATGGATGTGAAAGTGGAACCCTCAAAATGCTAAGGACAAAGGATTGGCTCAAGCTCAAAAGCTCAAGACTCTTCATTTCATATTTTAGTGATCCAAGATCACATTGAGTCTTTAGGAAAAGCCAATACTATCAAGGAGGGATGAGGTGTTGCTTAATGAGCCTCTTGCTTCATGTGCTTAGTGATATGCTCCAAAACCCTCAACTACTTTCCCATATCCACAAATGACCTAAACCCTAAGCCAAACTCGGTCCTACCGATTCTTCCTATCCGGCGCCACCGAGTTTCACTTGTCATAAGCCACTGCCAAACCCTAGCAATTCGGTTCTACCGATAGGGATCTCGGTCTCACCGAGATGGGATTGCAAACTCTCTGTTTCCCTTTCGTAACTTTTCGGTCTCACCGAAAGAGCGAATCGGTCCCACCGAGATTGTAATGTAAATTCAGTGTTTCCTTTTTGTAACTTTTCGGTCTCACCGAAAGAGCAAATCGGTCCCACCGAGTTTGCCTGAACAACTCTCTGGTTAGCTAATTACCAAATTCAGTCTCACCGAGTTTGTGTAATCGGTCTCACCGAGATTACATTATGCCCAAACCCTAACCATATCGGTCCCACCGAGTTGCATGTCAGTCCCACCGAAAATCTCTAACTGTCACTAGGTTTACATTTTCGGTCCGACCGAGTTTGTTGATTCGGTCCCACCGAGATTGGAAAACTGTGTGTAACGGTTGGATTTTGTGTGGAGGCTATATATACCCCTCCACCTCCTCTTCATTCGTGGAGAGAGCCATCAGAACACATACACAATTCCTACTCATATGTTCTGAGAGAGAACCACCTACTCATGTGTTGAGACCAAGATATTCCATTCCTACCATACGAATCTTGATCTCTAGCCTTCCCAAGTTGCTTTCCACTCAAATCTTCTTTCCACAAAATCCAAATCCTATGAGAGAGAGTTGAGTGTTGGGGAGACTATCATTTGAAGCACAAGAGCAAGGAGTTCATTACCTACACACCATTTGTTACTTCTTGGAGAGTGGTGTCTCCTAGATTGGCTAGGTGTCACTTGGGAGCCTCCGACAAGATTGTGGAGTTGAACCAAGGAGTTTGTAAGGGCAAGGAGATCGCCTACTTCGTGAAGATCTACCGCTAGTGAGGCAAGTCCTGTGTGGGTGATGGCCATGGTGGGATAGACAAGGTTGCTTCTTCGTGGACCCTTTGTGGGTGGTTGCTTCTTCATGGACCCTTCGTGGGTGGAGCCCTTTGTGGACTCGCGCAACCGTTACCCTTTGTGGGTGGAGCCCTCCGTGGACTCGCGCAACCGTTACCCTTTGTGGGTTGAAGTCTCCATCAACGTGGATGTAGGATAGCACCACCTATCCGAACCACGGGAAAAACATCCGTGTCTCCAATTGCGTTTGAATTCTCCAAACCCTTCCCTTTACATTCTTGCAAGTTGCATGCTTTACATTCCGCTGCTCATATACTCTTTGCATGCTTGCTTGATA
Organism: Triticum aestivum; assembly: GCF_018294505.1. NCBI lineage: Eukaryota > Viridiplantae > Streptophyta > Magnoliopsida > Poales > Poaceae > Triticum > Triticum aestivum. The sequence goes on from NC_057806.1 coordinate 273,839,583, forward strand.
TGTATTGTGTATGTTGAAATTGTGCCTAAACTCCACTTAAACCAAAAAAGCTTAAAAATTGCAACTTTAGCATTAAGTGTCTAATCACCCCCCTCTAGACACATCTACTTCTAGATCCTACAAGGTCGCGTGCCGTGGTCAAGGCCAGGAGGTGAGCAGCCCGAGGTCCAGTAAGAGCCCCTGAGGCGCGATGCTCAGGGGTCCCCTTTAGCGCTCAAGCAACCATGGTAAGATAAGAAAGGGAGGCAACGTTGCCACAACAGGGCTGCGGCGAGCGTGTCCCCTAGGCTCCAACGATTAGTTGATCTGGGCTCGCGACTTATCTTGACGGTCCGGGGTCGATTCTTCGTGATGCGCCAGGCCTGTGCGCGAACATCCGCAACGTAGCTAGGTTAGGCCCATACGAGTCCTCCCCCTTTCAACGCTCTCCTTTGTGCTCTATGTCCTCAGGTCCTGGCCCTCGAGCGGGCTAAGCCGCCGCTGGTATGCCAGGTCCCGTGCCGTGGTCAAGGCCAGGGGGTGAGGGCTGGAGAGCCAGTAAGAGCTCCCGAGTCGCGATGCTCAGGAGCCCCCCTTTTAACATATAAGCGGATTACTTGGAAGAGGTGGGAGCTCGCGGTGCCGCCCGGTGTTATCCTCCACTACTAGGGAAAACCCTATACACAGAACTTTAGCAGTAGCGCGGGTCAAAAGAAGCACGCTGGTGCTAAGTAGCAGTAGCGCGCCTGTGCAAACCGCGCTGCAGATAAAGTTTTAGCAGTAGCGCGTCTTGTTCTAAACACGTTACTACTAAAATTCCCACGGCTTAGCCGATAGGCTACACATAGTAGTAGCGACCTATATCGAACCGCGCTACCGCTACTTTCTTTGTAGCAGCACGTTTTAATCTAAACTCGCTACTGCTAAAGGATATAAAATTAAATGGAAAGCAAATAGAAAGGTAGTTGAAAATGAAAGAAATAGAATAAGGTGAAAGGAAAAAAATAAAATGTGAAGAAAACTAAATGAAAAAGGGGGAAAAGAGAAAGGAGTAGCAGTAGCGTGTATCCCAGAACGCGTTGTAGCTAACGTAGCAGTAGCGCGCTTTCTGGAACGTGCTACTGCTACTTCTGACTTAACCACGGGGTTCGTCCTTCCCCACGGCCACTTCCCCCAAATCTAGCTCTCCACTCTCGCCGCTGCTGTCGCCCGTCGGCCGGCGCGCGCTCTCAGCACACCCTCTACGCCGCCCCGACCCCGGATTCAACGCCGCCCCCGCCCCCGACCTCAATGCCGCCCGGACGCCGCCCCCGACCCCGACCTCGACGCCGCCATCCGCCGCGCGCCCGAGCCCCGACCCCGACCTCGACGCCGCCTGCCCCTCCCTCATCGCAGGCACCCGAGGTGAGCACGCCTGCTCCTCCCTCTCCCCTACCTCTGCCGAGGGTTTCTTTATATTTTAGTTGCATCAAATTAGTTAGGGTTCATGTAAGGGTGGAAATGAATCGGATGCGGATACGGCTCAAATGAGCTAGGGTTCATGTAAGGGTGGAAACGAATCAAATTTCTAAGATGAATCATGAAACGAGTAAAATTTGACCACTTATTTCACTTTATAGTTGGATAATTGGAATATCCGCTACCACTTTCCACCCCTAGCTTCATCAAATTAGATGGTAATTAGGCCAGTAGTTCCTAGGTACTAATTAGTTAGTAAGAACTAGGTACTAATTAGGTACTAGTTTATTTTTATTTATAGTAAGTTTATTTTTAATAAGAACTAGTTGAATTAATAGAACTAGTTAGTAAGAACTTGTTGCTATTTTTTTAGTTAAAGCAATTTTTCCCGCATCGACGTGGACGATGCCTATCCCGCATCCTCGTCGTCGAGTCGGCGGAGGACGACACCTGCTTGACCAGATGGGCCATGTCCGGGACTGGGCTCCGCCGGGGTGGTACTGGGAGGCGCTACCTACCGGGGGCGCAGGTTGGTGAGGAGCCAGCCTGTCGTTGACCCGAACCTTCTTTGGTGGCGGTCGCGTGGGCCAGTGACGGTCCAGAGGCTCGAGGACCCCGCGGAGGTGGTGCGTCACCGTGTCAGTGAGGAGGACGCGCACGTCCGTCGCTACTTGTTTGCGTTGGAGCACAGGTTCTCCAATACCTGGCAGGTTCTCCAGGGATCTCACTGGAGCTATGATCCCGTGATGGTTCCTTCTCTGTGGGTGTCCACCGCCCGCGCCGATACCCGTCGTGTGCTAGGGTTTTAGTTGTATTAGTGATGTTATATGTATGACACTATTCGGGATGTATTAGTGATAATATTCGACGATGTATGGATGCATGAGATGATTTACTTTTGCTTATTGAATGCATGCTAATTTAAGTCCTATAAGATATTTTGAAATGTATATCTTGTGTTGCTCAAATAGGATATGTGCTTGCCCAAGTGGCCGGTCATGTTTGCAGGTTACACCTCCGAGTGGCCTACGTTTTGCCGGAGTGTTGATTCATTTCCGTTCCGGCAAATTTCAGGCGCTCGATATGTCCTATTTTAGCAAAGGTCATGCCGGATTTTTCCGTGAATTTTGGCATGACTTGTGCCAGAATATGTAGGAAATATCGAGTGCCCCGGATTTGTGTGTTGAGTATCCTGGTAGTTTTCTTCGATCGATTTTCAGTTAATGTTTTAACTATGAACATAGGAAATGTCTGACGACGAAAAGGATTTCGGTATTTGCAAATACTGCGAAGACGAGCGCGGCCTGTGCGACGGAATCTTCCTAGATGATGATAGGCGCTTCAGCATCAAGCTGGACGAGAACTTCGAAGTGGATACAGTAAGTCACAACGACAAGTCTTTTTTCGTAATTAAGCATGACATTTTCATTGCTTCAACTTATAATTTAAGCATGACATTAAGCATGACAAGTCTTTTTTTACTATTCTACTAGCGTATCCCCTGCCATGCAAGAGTTTTTGTATTGGATAAGATAGGTTTCAGTCGTACTATGGAGGAAAAGAAAGTTTACTTGAAGACCGAGCATGGTTATATTTTCCATGCAAAATTATACAATTCAGATGACTACACCTATTTTGGATGCAAAACATGGCGAGCACTATGCAAGACTTATGCATTTGAGCCTGATATGGTTATCACCTTTGATATTCGTCCGGAAGATGATATTGAAGGTAATACCGACATCTGGGTCGATGTGCAGACGCCTCCAGTTATACCATTATGTAAGTTTCTCAACCATATTTATGTCTTTGATATTGTTTATTCAAAAATAGTTGACAACTAATTTGTATTGTCAGCTTATTTCGGTGCAAGCAAACATGTCCAGCGCTTGGTAGACAGGACCTACTACTGTCCCGAGGCTGAACTAAACTGCGAGGAGCTAAGTCATTATGTTTCATGGCTTGAGGATCTTGATACTGTCAAGACAAATTTTCTTCCTGCACTTAGAAATGTTAGTACTGAAAACGTGCGACCAATAGTGTTCGTAATGAACTACGGTCACATCTATTTAGGAAGGATGGTAAGATTTTTACTATTTGTCCTCAGTGCATCTTTTCCATACATTATTTTTGAAGCTAAACTTCATTGCTAAGTATGTTACCATACGATGTTCTTCAACAGGGACTCCTGATGAATGTTGTGCCTTATGGGATCGAGACTAAAGGTACCATGAGTATTATTAGCTTACGGCCAAGATATCCTACAGATTACTTTAGTGCATTCAAGATTAGCGACGGATGCTTAATAGTGCAAGACTGGACCAAATGTGTGATGGAGAAGCGCAGAGAAGTACTAGGGGGCAGCAAACAGATGCGCTACCCACGATTAGGAGACAGGTTCATCTGCATGCTCCAACTTGATCAAGGAGGAGAGCTACACATGTTTTATGTTATTTTACCTAAGAGAGAGAAGCAGGAGTGATTATCTAGCTAGAAATGAGTTTGAGGATGATGATGTGCTACATTATTACTATGATGATAAAATAGCTAGTGTTGGTGGCAATGACTATGATGATGATTATTAGCTAGTGTTAGTGGTGATTAAATAAATACTGTTGGTGGTAATGACTATGATGATGATTAAATAGCTTGTGCTGGCGGATTAGATTCAAGTGGGGGCAACATGTGGTGCACATCGAAAGTACTACTAGTCCAAACTAGATCAAGTTTGGATTAGTAGTATACTTTTGACATGCACCACAATATGGCCTCCACTTGAACCTAATCCACCTTCATTTGACACACTGTTATGGACATAATGATGTAAACCTCATAAGTGGTATTTACCAATATTTGTACGATGGCGCATAAATACACTAAAAATAAAAAAATAAAAAAGAATACTAGTAGCGATGGAGAGAAAACACGCTGCCAGTAGTTACATTAGCAGTAGCGTGGGAGTGAACAAACGCTGCAGCTATTTGTCCTAGCAGTAGCGCGTGCGGGCAGGCGTTACTGCTAAGCAATAGCTGTAGCGCCTTATTAGTAGCGCGCCTACCCGCGCTACTAGTGAGCACAAAACCAGCGCTACTGCTAGGGTTTTCCCTAGTAGTGCTCGTGAGATTCCTGCGAGCCAGCACAAGGAAGAACACGATCTACCGTTATGGTTGCCAGCCTGCCGTTGGTTTCTCCGTGAGGGGGTAAAGGCACTGAGGGCCTGGTGAGGTGACGTGCGCGGGGCATGCCGCGAGCCAGAGCTCGATCGCTCAGGTTTATCGACGTGCTAGGGACGGACCCGTGCACCAGGGCCGTGCCGGCGTGAGGAGGCCCCGTGGGAGACGACGATCGAGTAGGTGGTAATCATAGGTAGATTAATCATGAAAGTAGCAGGCTCAAGTAAGTGCATGTGAGATACATGCCACTGGGTCTGGCTCGAGCGGCTTGGGGATGATGCAGCCCGAGGGGCGCTCCCAACAAGGTAAGCTAAAGACATAAAAAGGGATACATGCCACAGGGATGGACCCACACGGCCTGGGAATGATGCAGCCCGAGGGGCGATCCCACCTAAATGAACTTGGAAAATGTCACCTGGTTATGTTGACAAAGGAGAGTTGGGGCAGCTGAAGGTGCGCAGCAAAGGGGTTGCTCCTCACGAGCCATCGAGGCCCTGAGCCTCAGTAGGCTCTGGGGCTCAGGTGGTTCCTTGAGGACCGTCTCCATCTCCATCAGGATGGCATGGTGCCTGGCCTCCTGAGCCGCTAGGATGCGTCGCAAGTTGCGCTGGTAGGGGGATGACACGCTCGGCATGCCAAAGGGCATGCGAATGTAGCTGTGCGGTGGGCCCTCACAGCGTCCCACGCGCGAAGGCCAGAAGAGCTCTTGAGAAGCGGCCTTGTTGAGCCCTGGGACGTCGATGCAGATGCACAACCCGGCATCCTCGCCTGGATGGGAAGCTGCACCTCGTGAGCAGCGGTCGCCGCGCATGGCCCTTGCGTCTTGCAATTCCTGGGTGGTCTTGGTGATGAACTCCTGAATGGTGGGTGATCCTTGCCCTGTGCCCTCCTGAGGGAAACATGCCGTGAAGCATGCCTCCAAGTGGTGCCCGAGCGCCTCCCCCGTGATGTGGGGCAAGGTCTGAGGCCGTCCAGAAGAAAGCCCCCGAGCCCTGCCTGAGAAGGGTGCCGGGCGCACCTTCCTATGCGATGGAGGGAGGCGCCCCTGGAGCGGGTGCTGATCCTGACGAGGCTCCGGCTGTGACGCCACCCTCCTGAGGTCCTGCATGTTGCAGCTGCTTCTTCTTCTTGGGGATGGCCTGGGGAGGGCCCTCGCCCTTGCTGTTGGGGTCGTCGATTGCTTCAGCTTGGAAGGCAAACTCGAGGGAGCACACCGCATCTCTTTCTTCACATGGGACCGTGATGATCCCGCCGCTTCCCGGCATCTTGAGGACATTGTAGCCGTGATGGGTCACCGCCATGAACTTGGCCAGGGCTGGATACCCGAGGATGGCATTGTACGGCAGACGGATGTGTGCGACGTCGAAGTCGATGAGCTCGGTGCGGTAGTTCTTGCGTTCCCCGAAGGTGACAGGGAGGCGTACCTACCCTATCGGTGTGGTGGAACCATTGGTCACTCCTGAGGAAGGCTTGGTAGGATGAAGCTGGCATATGGCACTTGGAGGTTGTCGAACGTGTCGACGGACATGACGTTGAGCCCTGCGCTGCCATCCATGAGAGTCTTGGTAACTTGCATGTTGCTAATGACTGGTGAACAGAGCATCGAGAGGGCGCCGGCGGTAGCCACGCACTTGAGCTGATCTGCTGAGCTGAACGCGATGGCGCACTTGGACCATCTGAGTGGGTGCGTGGCCTCAAGCTTGGGAAGGACTGCATTCACTTCACGAGCGAACTGTTTGAAGATGCGCTGCGAGGCTGGGGCCTGGGCTCTGCCCAAGGTGCGGGCGATAGCACGCGGTTCCTGGAAGCCCCCAGCCCCCTCGTCTTGATGGTGTTTGTCATTCCTTCTTGGCGGCAGCGTCAGCGGAGGGAGTCCGACGTTGCCTTGAGGACGACCCTCACAAGCCTGATCCCTCTAGGCGTCCTCACGAGGCCGGTCGCGCCACTCCTGGCATGGGCCACGGTCGTCCCAGCGTCTGCCACCACGTCCTCCTCCTCGGCCGTAGCCCCGGTCACCGCGCTCGAGGCTTTGACCGAAGCATCCTTCGTGAATGGCTCTGAGCTCTTGACAGTCGCTGGTGTTGTGGGTATTCAGGTTGTGGAAGGCGCAGAATGGACGGCTGCTCTTGGATGACTCTGATTGGTCTCTGCCACGCTTGGTGTCTGGTTCCGCTGCGAGCACGGCTGCTCCCTTGCACTTCACGTCCTTGGCCTTGGTCTTCTTCTCCTCTGGGTCCGGAGCAGGGAGCTCGAGGAGGGAGAGGCGCCCCTCCTCAGCTCTAGCACACTTGGTCACGATGTTGAACAGCTCCAGGGTCGTGCACAACTCTTCATGGATGGCGAGCTCCTCCTTCATCTTGACGTCGCGGACAAGTCGGAGAATGTTGAGATGATGGCCTCGTCGGTCACCTTGGGGATCTTTATCCGTGCGTTGTTGAAGCGTTGAATGTACTTCTGCAGGGTCTCTCCTGGTTGTTGCTTGATGCGGCGCAGGTCGCCCGTGACCGGGGGGCGGTCGTGAGTGCCCTGGAAGTTGGCGATGAAGCGTTTGCGCATTTCATCCTAGGAGGAGATTGAGCCTAGAGGCAGGTTTAGGAGCCAGGAGCGGGCGCCCTCCTTGAGAGCCATCGGAAACCAGTTCGCCATGACTTTCTCGTCACCATTGGCCGCTTCGATGCTCAGCTCGTAGAGCTGCAAGAACTCCGCAGGGTCGGGGTGCCGTCGTAGCGAGGAGGCAGATCCGGCTTGAACTTGCCCGGCTAGGCGACGCTACGCAGCTCATGGGTTAAAGCGTGGCAGCCGGCTGTGGTCACCGGGGCCCGCCTTGGGGGTGGAGCTTGGTGTTCATGGGGTCCACACCCTGCCGCTATAGGCGGCACGCGGTCTTGCCGCTGCAGCCCGTCCTGGCGCGGTGGCGCGAGGAGTGGCGGAGCATTTTCTTGTGGTCGAGGGACTTCTTGGAAGCTTCTTTCTTCACGCGCGGGCATGGGACGCAGTGCGTCACATCGTGGTGCCGCGCACCTTGGCGCCAGGGTGCCATCTTGGGGCAGAGGTGGTGGAGGTGCTCTGTGAGCTACGTCGCCTGTAGCTAGTGGAGGGCGAGGCAGAGAGAGGGACGGTGCAGGGGAGCCCCCTGCGGCATGGATAAGCTCGACAATGCGGTCGAGCCAGTCCTCGTAGAGGTCGTCGACTGGGCGATAGCGCAGGAGCTCGTGCACCATGAGGAGCGTGGCTCGCGCGTCCATGGGAGGGCGACGTGCATGGGAAGAAGAACCGGCCAGGGTCAGCGATGGAGTGGCGGTGCGGCCGTCCCGCCGCACTGAGGGGTGCAGCGAGGATGCTTGCTGCTCATTCCCCGCCGGGCCGGTGGCGGCGTTAACGGCAGGCGACAGGGAACGACGAGGTGGCCTGCCGACGGGAGCCGTCTGAATGACGTGGGCGGCGAGGGCAGCCCGGCGCTCAGCACGAGCGCGGCGAGCGTCCGCCATGGAGACGATGGGGCAACGGGGCGCGGGGCGACGGAAGGAAGCTTCGGCGCACCCCTACCTGGCGCGCCAAATGTCGGATCACGAGTTCCGGCAAACTCTCAAGGTTCGAACACTAGGGTGCACGCGAAGGTTTCCTCCCTACCGATCCACGCCCTAGCTCCCTAAGATCTCGCGGACGAACTCGACGAACTCGCAAGACAAAGACGCAAGATTTATACTGCTTCGGGCCACCGTTGTGGTGTAATACCCTACTCCAATGTGGTGGTGTTGGATTGCCTCTTGGGTTGATGATGAACAATACAAGGGGAAGAACAGCCTCCTGAGGTTGAGGTGTTCTTGTGCTTGGCGAACTTGTGTGGTTGAGATGCCTCTCAATCAGTTCATTGCCCCTACTATGGTGGCTAGTTCTACTTATAGAGGCCCTGGTCCTCTCCCCAAATATTGAGCGGGAAGGGAGCCTACAACGGCCAATTTGAAAGGGGACAGCTAGTACAAGCTGTCCTGACAAAAGGTGCTCTTCGCCTGCAAAAGGCTCTGGTGATGACGCCATCTTGGGCTCCATGGTGACCTTTGTCTTGCCGTCCTTCTGGTCTTGGTCTCGTTGCACCAATATGGAAACCTGTGTTTGATGCCTCAGTACTCCGCGCCTACGCTTGCCCCCTTGGCACCAAAGAGGAAACAAGGACGTTGAGCGTGCTGGCGCCCGCCTGGTCTCGATCATCATGGCTCATGTCACGAGGATCTCGCGAGGTTTGCCTTGCCTTGATCTCTCCGCCCCTCGTGAGCCTGCCTGGCGAGGCCGCTCCTAAGGAGGTCTTGCGTCGTCCACCTCACGAGGGTCTTGAATTCCTTGTCGATGAAGATGGGTCGTACATACCTGCCAGCCCAGCCACACCGTGGGCCGCAGGCAGGCAAGTCTGGCGACCCCCGTTCCCAAAATGCCGACAATGCTCATCTCAAAATCCTACACCTACCAATCCTTTCAAGTGAAGCCATTGGAAATCTCATACAGTTCAGTCAATTTCTTTAGTGACGGAGACGAAGATCTTCTGGTCTTTGAGGAATTTGTTCTGACTAAGGAGTTAGGAATTCGCCAGTGGGGATTACCTACAACTAAGGAACATGATAGCCCTGAGGAATTTGATAGTCAAATTTCCGACCGTTGTTGAGCTATGCGCCAGCTGTCCCAAAATATCTACCCACCTAACAGTCATATCATTGAAGGGCATTTATGTCTTATCATGCCGGGCTGCTCCCTAGGCTATATATAGCCGCCCCTGCAACCACTAGCTGGTTGGCTGCTCCGCGAGAAACTAACACTTGTCATTAAGAGCATCCCATCCTCCGAGGACTTTGAGCAAAAATCATCAAGTGAGGAAAACCCAAACCCAAACACCTACAAACCCAAAGTGATTAAGCATCACTGAAGAGATTGTTCCTGTGTGGAACCGATGCTTGTTACCTTTGAGGAATGTGCATCCTCCAGACGATTAGGCGTCATGGTCTAGAGCATCCAAGAGGAAATTGTGGATCGCCGAGTGACCAAGTCTGTGAATGTTTGGAAGTCACCTGAAGACTTACCATGAGTGATTGGGTGAGGTCTGTGTGACCTTAGCTCAAGGAGAATACGGTGAGGACTGTGTGTCCTCAGGTTTAAATACCTAGCAGCTCCAACCAGAGGTACGACTGCCACAACAGTTCGAACTGGTCTACCAAATCACTGTCTTCACCAAGCTACTGCTTCTATTTCCTCAACCCTTTAATTTCCTCATTTCTGTGTAGAAGTACTTGATAGTTACTGTTTGAAGACCTTGACCGAAGACTTTCTCAATTTCCTCAATACTATTTCCTCAGTCACTCTGTCTTCAGCCTGCTATCCTGTGTTTACACTACTTGTACTCTGTGCTTGTTTTCATTTCATCATGATGACTGTGCTACTATTCTGTTATGCTTGCATCTGAGTAATTATTCTTCTTCCTAGTAGTTCGTTGCTTAGGAATTTCCTCACCTTGAAATTCCTTAGTGAAGAATTTGTAAAAATCGCCTATTCACCCCCTTCTAGTCGATATAACGCACTTTCAATTGGTATCAGAGCAAGGTACTCCCTTGTTCTGTGTGATTTGGTTTAACTGCCTGGAGTTTTAGTTATTTTGACTGCACGCATGATCAAGATCTCTGCTAGATGTCCTACCTTCGATGGGACGGACTACACCTACTGGAAGAATAAGATGCGAATGCATCTTGAGGCAATTGACAACGATCTCTGGTATGTTATGGAAAATGGAGTTCCCTCCGTCACTCCTACCATTAACGTTGCTGATGTGAAGAGATTCAAGCAACTCGACTCTCAAGCAAAGAACATCATATGTGGCCATCCGAGCAAAGGGCAGTATGGCAGAGTGAGTGCTTTGGAGACATCAAAACTTATCTGGGATAGGCCGTCCAAGGTCAACAAAGGAGTCTCAACATAGCAAGACTCTCGACTTGACGTTCTTCGCAATATCTTCAACCACTTCAAAAGACTCGACAATGAAAATGTTCAGCAAACCTTCGATCGCCTCACTGACATCTCAAATGAGCTTCAAGCACTTGGTGCCGCTGACATCACCGACCATGAGGTGGTGAAGAAATTGCTGAGATCGCTTGATTCCTCATTTGACATTCTGGTGTTGGGGAACGCAGTATTTCAAACATTTTCTTACGATCACGCAAGATCTATCTAGGAGATACATAGCAACGAGAGGGGAGAGTGTGTCTACATACCCTCGTAGACCGAAAGCGGAAGCGTTGAGAACGCGTTTGATGTAGTTGAACGTCTTCGCGATCCAACCGATCAAGTACCGAACGCACGGCACCTCCGCGATCTGCACATGTTCAGCTCGGTGACGTCCCTCGAACTCTAGTTCTAGCTGAGGCCGAGGGAGAGTTTCGTCAGCACAACGGTGTGTTGACGGTGATGATGAAGTTACCGACGTAGGGCTTTGCCTAAGCGCTACGACAATATGACCGAGGTGGAAATCTATGGAGGGGGCACCGCACACGGCTAAGAAATCAACTTGTGTGTCTATGGGGTGCCCCCTCCCCCGTATATAAAGGAGGGGAGGAGGGGGCTGGCCGGCCTGAAGGGGCCCGCCCCAAGGGGGGAATCCTACTCCTACTAGGAGTAGGTTCCCCTTTTCCTAGTCCAACAAGGAGGGGAAGGAAAGAGGAAGGGGAGAGAAGGAAGGAAGGGGGCGCCACCCTACCCCTTGTCTAATTAGGACTGGGGGGTGCGCGCCACCTCCTGGCTGGCCCTCTCTCCTCTAAGGGCCATGGTGCCCCATTAACTTCCCGGGGGAGTTCTGGGAACCCTCCGGTACTCCGGTTTTATCCGAAATCATCCAGAACACTTCCGGTCTCCGAATAACCTGGTCCAATATATCAATCTTTATGTCTCGACCATTTCGAGACTCCTCGTCATGTCCGTGATCTCATCCGGGACTCCGAACAACTTTCGGTACATCAAATCACATAACTCATAATACAAATTGTCATCGAATGTTAAGCGTGCAGACCCTACGGGTTCGAGAACTATGTAGACATGACCGAGACACATCTCCGGTCAATAACCAATAACGGAACCTGGATGCTCATATTGGTTCCTACATATTCTACGAAGATCTTTATCGGTCAAACCGCATAAATAAGATACGTTGTTCCCTTTGCCATCGATATGTTACTTGCCCGAGATTCGATCGTTGGTATCATCATACCTAGTTCAATCTCGTTACCGGCAAGTCTCTTTACTCATTCCATAGTGCATCATCCCGTAACTAACTCATTAGTTACATTGCTTGCAAGGCTTATAGTGATGTGAATTATCGAGAGGGCCTAGAGATACCTCTCCGACAATCAGAGTGACAAATCCTAATATCAATCTATACCAACTCAACAAACACCATAGGAGACACCTGTAGAGCATCTTTATAATCACCCAGTTATGTTGTGACGTTTGATAGCACATTAAGTGTTCCTCCCGTATTCGGGAGTTGCATAATCTCATAGCCATAGGAACATGTATAAGTTATGGAGAAAGCAATAGCAATAAACTAAATGATCATAGTGCTAAGCTAACGGATGGGTCTTGTCCATCACATCATTCTCTAATGATGTGATCCCATTTATCAAATGACAACACATGTCTATGGCTAGGAAATTAACCATATTTGATTAACGAGCTAGTCTAGTAGAGGCATACTAGGGACACTTTGTTTGCCTATGTATTCACACATGTACTAAGTTTCCGGTTAATACAATTCTAGCATGAATAATAAACATTTATTATGATATAAGGAAATATAAATAACAACTTTATTATTGCCTCTAGGGCATATTTCTTTCAGTCTCCCACTTGCACTAGAGTCAATAACCTAGATTACATAGTAATGATTCTAACACCCATGGAGTCTTGGTGCTGATCATGTTTTGCTCATGAGAGAGGCTTAGTCAACGGCTCTGCAACATTCAGATCCGTATGTATCTTGCAACTCTCTATGTCTCCCTCCTTGACTTGATCGCGGATGGAATTGAAGAGTCTCTTGATGTGCTTGGTTCTCTTGTGAAATTTGGATTCCTTTGCCAAGGAAATTGCACCAGTATTGTCACAAAAGATTTTAATCGGACCCGATACACTAGGTATTACACCTAGATCGAATATGAACTCCTTCATCCAGACTCCTTCATTTGCTGCTTCTGAAGCAGCTATATACTCCGCTTCACACATAGATCCCGCCACGACGCTCTGCTTAGAACTGCACCAACTGACAGCTCCACCATTCAAAACAAATACGTATCTGGTTTGTGACTTAGAGTCATCTGGATTATTGTCAAAGCTTGCATCGACGTAACCATTTACAGCGAGCTCTTTGTCACCTCCATAAACGAGAATTATATCCTTAGTCGTTTTCAGGTATTTCGGGATATTCTTGACTGTTGTCCAGTGATCCACTCCAGGATTACTTTGGTGCCTCCCTGCTAAACTAATAGCAAGGCACACATCAGGTCTGGTACACAGCATTGCATACATGATAGAACCTATGGCTGATGCATAGGGAATGACTTTCCTTTTCTCTCTATCTTCTGCAATGGTCAGGCATTGAGTTTGACTCAACTTCACACCTTGTAACACAGGCAAGAACCCTTTCTTTGCTTGATCCATTTTGAACTTCTTCAAAACATTATCAAGGTATGTGCTTTGTGGAAGTCCAATTAAGCGTCTTGATCTATCTCTATAGATCTTGATGCCCAATATATAAGCAGATTCACCGAGGTCTTTCATTGAAAAATTCTTATTGAAGTATCCTTTTATGCTATTCAAAAATTCAATATCATTTCCGATCAACAATATGTCATCCACATATAATATTAGAAATGCTACAGAGCTCTCACTCACTTTCTTGTAAATACATGCTTCTCCAAAAGTTTGCATAAAACCATATGCTTCCTCATAGTTCGTAGGTTCGTCATGGTCAAGTAACATGACCTCCAGAACATGATTTCCGTACCACTCTGGTGCGGATCTTATGCTGGTTGACCTACGAGGTTCGGTAGTAACTTGATCATAAGTTTCATGATCATTGTCATTAGCTTCTTCACTAATTGGTGTACGAATCACTGGAACTGATTTCTGTGATGAGCTACTTTCCAATAAGGGAGAAGGTATAGTTACCTCATCAAGTTCTACTTTCCTCCCACTCACTTCTATCAAGAGAAACTCCTTCTCTAGAAAGGATCCATTCTTAGCAACAAATATCTTTCCTTCGGATCCATGATAGAAGGTGTACCCAACAGTCTCTTTTGGGTATCCTATGAAGACATATTTCTCCGATTTGGGTTCGAGCTTATTAGTTTGAAGCTTTTCACATAAGCATCGCGACCCCAAACTTTAAGAAACGACAACTTGGGTTTCTTGCCAAACCACAGTTCATATGGTGTCGTCTCAACGGATTTCGATGGTGCCCTATTTAACTTGAATGCAGCCATCTCTAAAGCATAACCCCAAAACAATAGCGGTAAATCAGTAAGAGACATCATAGTTCACACCATATCTAATAAAGTGTGGTTATGACGTTCGGACACACCATTACACTGTGGTGTTCCACGTGGCGTGAGTTGCAAAACTATTCCACATTGTTTCAAATGAAGACTAAACTCATAACTCAAATATTCACCTCCACGATCAGATCGCAGAAACTTAATTTTCTTGTTACGATGATTTTCCACTTTACTCTGAAATTCTTTGAACTTTTCAAATGTTTTAGACTTATGTTTCATCAAGTAGATATATCCATATCTGCTCAAATCATCTGTGAAGGTCAAAAAATAACGATACCCACCACGAGCATCAACACTCATCGGACTGCATACATCAGTATGTATTATTTCCAATAAGTCTATTGCTCATTCCATTGTTCTGGAGAACGGAGTCTTAGTCATATTGCCCGTGAGGCATGGTTCGCAAGCATCAAGTGATTCATAATCAAGTGATTCATAATCAAGTGATTCCAAAAGCCCATCAACATTGAGTTTCTTCATGTGCTTTACACCAATATGACCTAAATGGCAGTGCCACAAATAAGTTGCACTATCATTATTAAACTTATATCTTTTGGCTTTAATACTATGAATATGTGTATCACTACTATCGAGATTTAATAAAAATAGACCACTCATCAAGGGTGCATGACCATAAAAGATATTACTCATATAAATAGAACAATCATTATTCTCTGATTTAAAAGAATAATCGTCCCGCATCAAACAAGATCCAGATATAATGTTCATGCTTAACGCTGGCACCAAATAACAATTATTCAGGTCTAATACTAATCCCGAAGGTAGATGTAGCGGTAGCGTGCCGACCGCAATCACATCGACTTTGGAACCATTTCCCACGCGCATCGCCACCTCGTCCTTAGACAATCTTCGCTTAATCCGTAACCCCTGTTTTGAGTTGAAAATATTAGCAATAGAACTAGTATCAAATACCCACGTGCTACTGCGAGAATTAGTAAGGTACACATCAATAACATGTATATCAAATATACCTTTCACTTTGCCATCCTTCTTATCCGCCAAATACTTGGGGCGGTTCCGCTTCCAGTGACCAGTCCCTTTGCAGTAGAAGCAGTCAGTCTCAGGCTTAGGTCTAGACTTGGGCTTCTTCACTTGAGCAGCAACTTGCTTGCCGTTCTTCTTGAAGTTCCCCTTCTTCTTGAAACCAGTGGTCTTGTTGACCATCAACACTTGATGCTCCTTCTTGATTTCTACCTCCGCAGCTTTTAGCATCACGAAGAGCTTGGGAATTGTCTTATCCATCCCTTCCATATTATAGTTCATCACGAAGCTTTTGTAGCTTGGTGGCAGTGATTGAAGAACTCTGTCAATGACACTATCATCAGGAAGATTAACTCCCAGTTGAGTCAAGTGGTTGTGGTACCCAGACATTCTGAGTATCTGTTCACTGACAGAACTATTCTCCTCCATCTTGCAGCTATAGAACTTATTGGAGACTTCATATCTCTCAATTCGGGCATTTGCTTGAAATATTAACTTCAACTCTTGGAACATCTCATATGCTCCATGACGTTCAAAACATCGTTGAAGTCCCGATTCTAAGTCGTAAAGCATGGCGCACTGAACTATCGAGTAGTCATCTGCTTTGCTCTACCAGAAGTTCATAACATCTGGTGTTGCTCCTGCAACGGGCTTTGCACCTAGCGGTGCTTCCAAGACGTAATTCTTTTGTGCAGCAATGAGGATAATCCTCAAGTTACGGACCCATTCCATGTAGTTGCTACCATCATCTTTCAACTTAGCTTTCTCTAGGAATGCATTAAAATTCAACGGAACAACAACACGAGCCATTTATCTACAATAACATAGACATGCAATATACTACCAGGTACTAAGTTCATGATAAATTAAAGTTCAATTAATCATATTACTTAAGAATTCCCACTTAGGTAGACATCCCTCTAGTCATCTAAATGATCATGTGATCCATATCAACTAAACCATGTCCGATCATCACGTGAGATGGAGTAGTATTCAATGGTGAACATCACTATGTTGATCATATCTACTATATGATTCATGCTTGACCTTTCGGCCTCACTGTTCTGAGGCCATATCTGCATATGCTAGGGTCATCAAGTTTAACCCGAGTATTCTGCTTGTGCAAAACTGGCTTGCACCCGTTGTATGTGAACTAGAGCTTATCACACCCGATCATCACGCGATGTCTCGGCACGACGAACTGTAGCAACGGTCCATACTCAGGCAGAACACTTATGCCTTGAAATTTAGTGAGAGATCATCTTATAATGCTACCGCCGTACTAAGCAAAATAAGATGCATAAAGGATAAACATCACATGCAATCAATATAAGTGATATGATATGGCCATCATTATCTTGTGCCTTCGATCTCCATCTCCAAAGCACCGTCATGATCGCCATCATCACCAGCTTGACACCTTGATCTCCATCGTAGCATCGTTGTCGTCTCGCTAACTATTGCTTCCACGACTATCGCTACCGCTTAGTGATAAAGTAAAGCAATTACATGGCGATTGTATTTCATACAATAAAGTGACAACCATATGGCTCCTGCCAGTTGCCGCTAACTATGTTACAAAACATGATCATCTCATACAACAATTTATATAATCATGTCTTGACCATATCACATCACAACATGCCCTGCAAAAACAAGTTAGACGTCATCTACTTTGTTGTTGCAAGTTTTATGTGGCTGCTACGTGCTTAGCAAGAACCGTTCTTACCTACGCATAAAAAATCACAACGATTTTTCGTCAAGTGTGCTATTTTAACCTTCAACAAGGACCGGGCATAGTCACACTCGACTCAACTAAAGTTGGAGAAATAGACACCCACTAGCCACCTGTGTGCGAAGCACGTCGGTAGAACCAGTCTCATGAATGCGGTCATGTAATGTCGGTCTGGGCGGCTTCATCCAACAATACTGCCGAATCAAAGTATGACATGCTGGTAAGTAGTATGACTATTATCGCCCACAACTCTTTGTGTTCTACTCGTGCATATAACATCTACGCATATACCTGGCTCGGATGCCACTGTTGGAGAACACAGTATCTGAAAAAAAATTCCTATGATCATGCAAGATCTATCTAGGAGATGCATAGCAACAAGAGGGGAGAGTGTGTCTACGTACCCTCATAGACCTAAAGAGGAAGCATTGAGTAACGCGGTTGATGTAGTCGAACGTCTTCGCGGTCCAACCGATCAAGTACCGAACGCACGACACCTCCGCGATCTGCACACGTTCATCTTGGTGACGTCCCTCGAACTCTAGATCCAGCTGAGGCCGAGGGAGAGTTTTGTCAGCAGGACGGCGTGTTGACAGTGATGATGAAGTTACTGACGTAGGGCTTCGCCTAAGCGCTACGACAATATGACCGAGGTGGAAATCTGTGGAGGGGGGCACCGCACACGGCTAAGAAATCAAATTGTGTGTCTATGGGGTGCCCCCTCCCCCATATATAAAGGAGGGAAGGAGGGGCCGGCCGGCCTCAAGGGGCGCGCCCCAAGGGGGGAATCCTACTCCTACTAGGAGTAGGTTCCCCCTTTCCTAGTCCAACAAGGAGGGGAAGGAAAGAGGAAGGGGAGAGAAGGAAGGAGGGGGGGGGCGCCGCCCCTACCCCTTGTCCAATTCAGACTGGGGGGCGCACGCCACCTCCTCACCGGCCCTCTCTCCTCTAAGGCCCATGCTGGCCCATTAACTTCCCCGCGGGGGGTGGGTCTGGTAACCCTCCGGCACTACGGTTTTATCCGAAATCACCCGGAACACTTCCGGTGTTCGAATAACATGGTCCAGTATATCAATATTTATGTCTCGACCATTTCGAGACTCCTCATTATGTCCGTGATTTCATTCAGGACTCCGAACAACCTTCGGTACATCAAATCACATAACTCATAATACAAATCGTCATCGAACGTTAAGCGTGCGGACCCTACGGGTTCGAGAACTATGTAGACATGACCAAGACACATCTCCGGTCAATAACCAATAGTGGAACCTGGATGCTCATATTGGTTCCTACATATTATATGAAGATACGTTGTTCCCTTTGCCATCGGTATTTTACTTTCCCGAGATTCGATCGTCGATATCATCATACCTAGTTCAATCTCGTTACCGGCAAGTCTCTTTACTCATTCCGTAGTGCATCATCACGTAACTAACTTATTAGTTACATTGCTTGCAAGGCTTATAGTGATGTGCATTACCGAGAGGGCCTAGAGATACCTCTCCGACAATCGGAGTGACAAATCCTAATCTCGATCTGTACCAACTCAACAAACACCATTGGAGACACCTGTAGAGCATCTTTATAATCACCCAGTTATGTTGTGACGTTTGATAGCACACTAAGTGTTCCTTTGGTATTCGGGAGTTGCATAATCTCATAGTAATAGGAACATGTATATGTTTTGTAGAAAGCAATATCAATAAACTAAACGATCATAGTGCTAAGCTAACGGATGGGTCTTGTCCATCACATCATTCTCTAATGATGTGATCCCGTTTATCGAATGACAACACATATCTATGGCTAGGAAACTTAACTATCTTTGATTAACAAGCTAGTCTAGTAGAGGCATAGTAGGTACACTCTGTTGTCTATGTATTCACACATGTACTAAGTTTCCGGTTAATACAATTCTAGCATGAATAATAAAAATTTATCATGATATAAGGAAATATAAATAACAACTTTGTTATTGCCTGTAGGGCATATTTCCTTCATCTGGCACTGATGATACACGAACGTGGAGACTACAAGTCACTTGATCCTGCTGATATCCTCGAGAGGCTGAACACTCATGAGTTCCAACTTGCTGAGAAGAGAGATCTCTATGGACCGAGCTATGGCAGATCACGCACTCTGAAGGCCAAGGCAATCTCTGAATCTGAAGGTGAGGATTCTGGTAGCAGCCTTGGTGATCCTGAAGAACTGAGCCAGGAGCTAGCAATGCTCATGAGGAAATTCTAGAAGTTCTCTAGGTGTGGTCGCTTTGGTAAATCCTCAAGAAGTGATGACATGAGATCAGATTCCTCATCCCATGACTACAAGAAGAGAACTTGCCATAAATGCAAGAGACCTGGTCATTACATTACCGATTGTCCTAAATGGGAGAAGGAATCAAAGAAGAAGAAATACAAGGATTACAATTCTGATGACTCGAAGAAGAAGAAGAAGAAATCTTCAAAGTCTTCATCGTCAAAATCTTCAAATTCTTCATCTCACAAGAAGAGCAGCTCCAAAAAGGCTCAGACATTCATTGGCAAGGAAATGGACTCTGAAGCTGAATCTGAGGAAAATGAGGAAGAGGAGGCATCTGAGGAATCAGACTCTAGTGTGGCGAGCCTAGCCCTCACACCTACTTTTGTCAGCAAGTCCATCTTCAACTCTTAGGAAAATGACTTCCCCAACACTACTGACGATGGTGATGATGACTACACTCCCACCTGTTGCTTCATGGCAAAAGGTGTAAAGTTACTTGAGGGAGTCCTGGACTAAGGGGTCCTCGGGTGTCCGGCCTGTTATCCATGGGCCGGACTGATGGGTTGTGAAGACATGAAGGCCGAAGACCATACCCGTGTCCGGATTGGACTCTACTTGGCGTGGAAGGCAAGCTTGGCGACCGACTATGAAGATTCCTTCTTATGTAACCGACTCCATGTAAACCCTAGATCCCCTTGGTGTCTATATAAACCGAAGGGGATAGTCCGAAAAAGAGAGGATAGATACTCATTACCGTATTCATAGGCTAGACTTCTAGGGTTTATCTATTACGATCTCGTGGTAGATCAACTCTTGTAATACTCATATTCATCAAGATCAATCAAGCAGGAAGTAGGGTATTACCGTCATAGAGAGGGCCTGAACCTGGGTAAACATCGTGTCCCCCGTCTCCTGTTACCATCGATCCTAGACGCACAGTTCGGGACCCCCTACTCGAGATCCGCCGGTTTTGACACCGACATTGGTGCTTTCATTGAGAGTTCCACTGTGTTGTCGACAAAAGGTTCGATGGCCCCTTCAATCGTTAATAACGATGCTGTCCAAGGAGGAACCTTCCTCCCCGGACAGATCTTCATATTCGGCGGCTTCGTACTGCGGGCCAATTCGCTTGGCCATCTGGAGCAGATCGACAGCTACGCCCCTGGCCATCAGGTCAGATTCAGAAGCTTGAATTACGTCGCGGACATCCATGGAGATTTGATCTTCGACAGATTCGAGACCGTGGCAACCGCTCCCCATTGCCTAGATGAACATGGCTTAAACCTATCATCGGGCCGCATCCAGGAGATAGCTCCTGTAACAGCTCTAGCCTTAAATCCGGAGCAGATCAAGTCGCCCGAAGATGGGAAGCTCGACCCCATCACGGGGGCTATCGATTCCGCGGCACTGGAGCCGCACGCAGGTTCCACTTCATACGGTATCTGCATCAACAGAACCTCGGACTCGCCTCCGATGTCGATCTCTGAACCCCGCGAGCCCGTGTATACCAAACTTGGTCGGTTATCGATCTTCAAGTACATCGCCGTAGATGTCTTCCAACACTCGCCCATGGGTGACATACTAAACTCGCTAAAAAACCTATCCCTGGCAAACGACTCGTCGCCGAACTATGTTCGGTTCGAACTTTCAGCGGACAATGGAGAATTTTGTTTCCCACCCACCACCCACTTCGTAGCCACTGTTGAAGACCTAACCAACACGCCCGACCCCCGCCACGAAGACACCGACTATGTGGACGACGATAAGGGGCAGGGCCAGAGCTTACTACCCGCTTGATACAGGATGACCACTTCATGGTATGACATGTGTATGATAGACACACCTTACGGCGCTCTCGACGATGACAAGGAGGATCCGGTCGAGAATAAACCGCCTGGGACACAGCCCGGACACTAGCGCTCTAGGTCACATCGCCCAAGAGAAAACACTACCAGCACTAGAGAAGACGATACTCCGGACAACAAAGACCCTGTTGAGGTAGAATTCGAGCAGGAGGAACAGGAAGGCGGGCAAGACAGCTCTGATGAACAGACCACATATGGGGACTCGGAGGACAACAATTATCTCCCACTCTCCGAGGAAGAGGAGACCCTCGGCAACGAGGATTTTATCATGCCCAAGGAACCTCTCAAGCAGAACAAAATAGCTCGGGGGAATACCCGCGATATCAACCAAGACATGGAGGGTAGAGCAGGACGCACAAGATCGGTGTACAGATCACGAAGATATACCCCGACCGACGATGATGGTCGCTTATTCGGACGCTATAAAGCCGACCATGCCCGGTTCGAGCACCGTAAATGGAGCCCGCCGGAGGTGCTTCATAGTGTGGCACAACATAGAGGATCCGCACACCCTCTCTGCTTCACTAACGAAGTAATGGAGCACGAATTTCCAGACGGGTTTAAACCCATCAACATTGAATCATATGATGGAACAACAGATCCCGCGGTATGGATCGAGGATTACCTCCTCCATATTCACATGGCCCATGGAGACGACCTCCACACCATTAAATACCTACCTCTCAAGCTTAAAGGGCTAGCTCGATACTGGCTAAACAGTTTGCCAGACAATTCCATTGGCAACTAGAAAAATTTGGAAGATGCCTTTCCAGGGAACATATGTCCGGCCATTATACGCCGATGACTTAAGCCACATTGTACAGGAGCCCGACGAGTCAGCCAGGGAGCTCTGGACCAGGTTCTTAGTAAAAAAGAACCAAATTGTCGACTGTCCGGACGCAGACCTTGTGGCCTTCAGACATAGCATCCGGGATGAATGGCTAGTACGTCACCTCGGCCAGGAAGGACCCAAATCCATGGCAGCCCTTACCGCTCTAGTGACCCTCTTCTGCGCGGGGGAAGACAACTGGCTTGCTCGTAAAAGCAACGATGCCAGCGGCCCGGGCACTCCCGAAATCTGAGATGGCAATGGCAAGCCACGACGCACCGAACAAAATAGTCGCAGTAATATATGCGACACAACGGTGAACGCCGGATTTCACAATCCGAAGCTCGGTCAACGGAAGAAGCCACTAAAGGCAAACCAGGATAGACCATCCACCCTTGACAGGATATTGGACCGACCTTGTCAGATTTACGGTCACCCCGATAGGCCAGCAAATCATACCGACCAAAACTATTGGGTCTTCAAGCAGGCAGGCAAGCTTAACACTGACAACAAGGGGAGGAGGCCTCTAGGCGATAAAATGACGGATCGGCTCGCCAGCAGAATGCCAGGGGCCAGAAACAATTCCCCTCCAATGTTCGACCACTCCTGAAACGCAAGTAGCAGTTCGTCTTCCGCCACCCACGTGTTGTACTGGAAAAATTTGCACCACGCGCACATCACTACGTGCTCAAGATACCATGGGCATCAGCGGAAGCACAATATGGACCACCCTACAAGCATTCCCGTAATGTTTTTTATTTGCTTACCTTATTTTTCTGTATCATCCCTAAAGAACAAGTGACCAGCTGGACAACATCTACAATGGACTCTATCGGAGTTCGGATCCGTATGCTCACCTAAGGGGCTACTTCCGTTAAGGATTCCCCTCCCCGAGGACGGGTGACGTAGACGTGCGACAGGAGGTCCAAAATAACTTTTTGTGGACCACACTCTTTATTCTGATCCTGTACTATGCCCTCTTTCCTCTGATCCCGACCCCGAGCATGTCAAATAGCCGGGTTTGCGGTTTCTTTTTATTATTATTATATATATATATACACATAAATTTATCATTGGCACATCACTCCGTTCTCAGTAAGTCTCATCCGAACCAATCCTTCATACTCTTTCAACAATAAGTACGGCCTTAACGGCTGCTCCGCAGATACACCTCGGCATACCCTGCCAGGGGCTCGGCATGGGAACGAATGAGCTGCCAGTAAAAGTCCGAACAACTCTATAGCGTACTTCGGCGTCACAAGTTTGGCCTTATATGCATCAGCTCCGAATCATTGTCTTGGGTCAATAGTTGGGTTGCCCGACTCCTGTGTTTGCTACCCTACGTTCTGTTCTATCGGCTAGGGTAGTAAAGGGAGAACTACTGCGATTGTGCCCTGGCCTAGACCGGATGAGCACCTCAGTAGAGAAAGCCAAAAACTGACTATCATGATGCGGTGAGAGCTGGTGAACCACTTGACGACTTATTGGAATCTTTAGCGATTCTCCGTGTAACACGAGGGATCTTTCCCATATCAGATATGCAAGGCACCACACGCTGCATACACACCAGGGGCTATGTCGTAGCCCCACCATAAAACTCCTATGGTTAAGTGAAAGTGTTAATGCATTATAGTCCAATTTCCTGGTTCGCCGCATTATCACCTCCTTCATGGACCAAGACGTTGGATAAAGAGTGATTAAATGTTTTTCCGAACACCCCCGTACTTCCTACGAGGGGGCTGAAGCCGACGACTGGAAAACTTTCAGATTATATTAAAACGACCGCATAGGAGGAATTCAAGCTCTTCGAGCAAAACATAAATAGATTAACTATAAAGTTGTCTCTTACAATCATCATACACCTCACTCGAACATTATGTTTTTCGAGCATTGAACCTCTATCAAGCAAGCGGCCTCCAGGACGTCTTCAAAATAACTCTCCGGTTCCAGACGGCCCCTGCCTTTAGGCGGATCCTTCGTGGCGGCGTCGATGGCCTTCATCTTTCCCCAGAATGTCTTGACTCGGGCAAGGGCCATCCGTTCACCTTCAATGCACGCCGATCGCTTCGCAACATCGATTCATGGCTCCACGTCGACAAGCTTCTGCACCAAGCTGAAATAGCTACTCGGCACAGGCTCGGTTGGCCACAGCCGGATTATAACATCCTTCATGGTAGCGCCAGATACCCTATGAAGTTCGGCCCATTGGGACATATGTTCATTGAGCAGCATCGGGCGCTTCGACGCACCGAACTGTGACAAAAAAGCTTCTCCGTTGCATATCCAACTCGCGCTTGGTAATACCGCGCTGCATCGGAAGAACTCTTCGGCAAGTCCAAATACTCGTCCGGAGAACTCCACACGTGGTTCAGCTGAGCATAGTCCGAGTCGCCGAACTTAGTCTGCAGCAGAAAAGGCTTTCCAGCCACTATCTCTTTCGCCTGCCGAACCTCCTCACCGAGTGCTCTGGACTCTAATTGCGCTTCTCTTGCCTCCTGTCGGGCCTTGTCCAGTTCAGCCGTTAAGGCCTTATTCTCCTTCTCAAGAAATTCGCAGCGGCCAGTAGCATTCTCCAAAGCAAGTGTCATCATGGATACCTTCTCCTCGCCCTGGCATCACGCATCTTGTTCGGCCCTCAGTTCAACCGATGCCTCTTCAGCAGCAGCATCACTAAGCCGGGACCGCTCCTTGGCCCGAACTAGCTATGCCTGAAGAGCCTCCATGGCGGCAGCACCATCTGCATTTCATGCGCATTTCATATAAAGCACTTTCCCGCGTCAAGCACACTGGTGTAAAGAATGCTCGAAATACATACTTTGCGAGTCGTCAAGACGCCTGTTGATCAATGCAAGGTCATCCTCCGCAATATCCAGCTTTTGCAGTAGTTCGGCCACTTCCGTATTCCGGGCAGCCATAGGAGGGGAAGCAGCCTGTATTTCAAATTAGACCAAGGTTAATATCCGGGCATATCTCTTTGATCCTCCGATCGCTTCCTTTGGAAGACAATCCAAGTCTCAGGGGCTACTGCATATACAACAGGTGCATTCTGTGAATAAAATTCAATTGACAAAACTACATCATAAACCTCAAAACCTCTTAGAAGGCTAGCGAAGGCCTCGTTCAATCCACTCTTCGTGGATAGAACCCTTTTGACCACCGTAGCCATCAAGGTACGGTGCTCTTCTGAAATGGATGCTCGTTGCAGCAAGCCCGTCAGCATGTCTAGCACTCCTGGGTCTTCGTAAATCGCCGCCGGAGTATGACATTCCTGTAAAGGAACCCGCCTACTTACCTCCAGAATCGTCTCCGGCAGTAAACCGGACGGTTCAGGGACGCCAGTCTTGATCCTGGAACCCCGAGTGACAGAGGCACCGCCTTCGGGTAACACCGTCTTCGCTTCCTGTACTACTTGGTGTTCAGGAGGAGCCCGTCAGGACGATACCTCGGTATCATATCCCCTATTCAGCGATGTGGCCGCAGAGGGCGTGTCACTCTCCATCATCTCCGGAAGAAGATTTCCCGAGGAGGAGGACGATTGAGAAACATCAGGCGTTAACCTGCATGGACAAACATATATCGGATGATTACTTCACTAATAGGAAAAGAATGAGGTGCGTTTAAAGTACCCCAGCCTCGCTTACGGTCTGCCTCGAGGTTCGTCCTCATCATCAAGCTCTACGGCAGCCTCGCTCGCCTGGCCCAAGCCGCTCGACGACGGCGTTTTTCCTCTCTTTGAAGGATTCCCCTCCTGATCTTTGGAGGTGACCCTCTTCTTGCCCTGGAGGGCCTCCTCTGCACTCTTGCCCTTGGGCAAAAGGATTTCGGTTTCCCCAAACGCAGCCACCTGGTACGGTGTTGGGATCAGCATTCTTGTCAGCAGGTCGGTCGCAGGGCCTTCGGGAAGAGGCGCCGGACACCAGATTAGCACCGCTTTCTTTATCCAATCCTGTACAGGGACGGATTGTTCAGTATCTTGTTAAGAGATGCCTGAGTGGAAGGTGCTCGGATATCGAATACTTACCGAAGTGTCCGGATGATTGCAGTCAAGGCCAACATCCTCGGTGGTGTCCGACCATTGCTCTTGTTCCCTGAAATATAGTTTCCACATTCCTACGTGTGTAGTGCCAAAGAAGTGCTATAGAGTCCGCCGCCCTTCTGGGTTAAACTCCCACATACGAAGAGGCCGCCGCTGACATGGCAGGATCCGGCGGACTAGCATTATTTGAACGACGTTCACAAGATCGATGCCCTTCTCAGTAATGCTCCGGATGCAACCTTGCAGAGTCTGCACTTCATTGACGGATCCCCAGTCCAATCCCTTATTGAACCACGAAGCAAGCTAAATTGGAGGGCCGGGCCGAAACGCAGGTGTAGCCACCCACTTGGGGCCCCGTGGCTCGTTGATATAAAACCACCCCTGCTGCCATATGTCGAAACATTTGGCGAAAGATCCTTCGGGCCAAACCGCGCCGACCAGCTTGCCTATTATGACGCTGCCGCACTCTGCCTGCTCCTCCTCTGCCACCTGTGGCCTCACATCAAAGGTCTTGATCCACAAACCAAAGTGCGGAGGAGTCCGGAGTAAGGCCTCACATGTGACGATAAATGTCGAGATGAGGAGAACAGAGTCTGGGGCCAGATCATGAAAATCTAGCCCATAGTAAAACATGAGCCCCGGGACGAAGGGGTTAAGCGCGAACCCTAGCCCGTGAAGGAAGTGGGATACAAATACTACCCTCTCGCCAGATCTGGGGTCGGTATGACTTGCCCTTGCCCCATAAGCTGATGAAAGATTTCCGGGGTCAGGTACCTCGATACGCGGAGCTTCGCAATATCCTCCTCTATGACAGAAGAAGCCACCCACCGGCCCTGACGGTTGGATCCGGACATGACTAGGGCTGGTGGCAATTGGAACCCGAGGGTTGGAACTTGGGGTGGCTGGGATTGAGGAAGGAGCAAGCGCAAGGGGAGAAGACGAGACTGGGTCTCTATATAAAGGCCCCGAATACTGGGCTTCTCCCCCGGGGTCTCTAAACTTACCTATCACCAAGGAGTTGTACCCAGAGGACGGTTGGGTTACCCACGCCTGCATTAATGAAAATCCCGTAAATAAAGGGACACGATCCCTGCCTTGATAGGACGTGCCAGTAAAACCGCGCCCCGAGAAGTGGGGCGGCTCGCTAGCTGACGGTTGGAAATAGTAACCGGGCGGGCATGATACGATGTCGTGAACAGTTGTCAACAAGTTGGGCTCGAGGGATATTATATTCTCTGCAATTATATATACGGGTCTGGGTATACTACCTCGTCCGAAGACTATTCTGGAGTTCGGAAGGAGGGAACCCGCCTTACAATGCCGAAGACAAATCTGCGCGCCGGACTCCTCGTCATTGAAGCCAGGTTCAGGGGTTACTGAGGGAGTCCTGGACTAAGGGGTCCTCGGGCGTCCAGCCTGTTATCCATGGGCCGGACTGATGGGTTGTGAAGACATGAAGGCCGAAGACCATACCCGTGTCCGGATTGGACTCTACTTGGCGTGGAAGGCAAGCTTGGCGACCGACTATGAAGATTCCTTCTTATGTAACCGACTCCATGTAAACCCTAGATCCCCTCGGTGTCTATATAAACCGAAGGGGATAGTCCGGAAAAGGGAGGACAAATACTCATTACCATATTCATAGGCTAGACTTCTAGGGTTTAGCTATTATGATCTCGTGGTAGATCAACTCTTGTAATACTCATATTCATCAAGATCAATCAAGTAGGAAGTAGGGTATTACCTCCATAGAGAGGGCCCGAACCTGGGTAAACATCGTGTCCCCTGTTCCTGTTACCATCGATCCTGGACGCACAGTTCGGGACCCCCTACCCAAGATCCACCGGTTTTGACACCGACAGTACTCAAATACTCCTCCTCTGAATCAAGTGAGGATGAATCTGATGAAAATCTCAAGCCTAGCTATTCTAAACTTCCTAAGATTGCTGTGAAACAACAAAAGGCTTTTGAAAAGGTCCAAAATATGCTAGACAAAAGCGATGACCTGTTGGGTGAAGAAATGGATCGAACTCAAACTCTGACTGATAATCTTTAGAGACTTCAGTCTAAGTTTGACAACCTTCAGAGTCATCATAACACTCTCTTATCTGATCATGAGAAACTTTCTTATGAATTTCCTCAAAGAAATCAAGATCTTGAGCAGCTAAGTGTGAGTTATGGAGATCTTCAGAAGGACAGTGATTCATTGCTTGTTCAACAGATCTGTTCCGCTCAGGTTGAATTCATTCCACCATGTTTGAAATGCACTGAACGAGAATCTACTAATTCTTCACCTGAAAGTTCAAATGCTTCTATTGCTGCAAATTCTTAAACTATCTCTGCTATCACAAATTCCTTATCTGAGGATGCTACTAGTATCACTGACAATGCAGGGCTGAAGGAATTGTAACAGGCATGTACAAATGCCTCAAAGGGCATCAGGCTCTTTGTGATGTGCTTAAAAAGCAGATCCTCAACAGAAACCTTAGGAAAGAGGGTATTGCCTTTGAGAGGAAACTCAATGCTGATGGGACCTACTAGAAACCTGAATAGTATCCCAAAACCTCATGGGTTGCTGCAAAAGGACCTCCAGTAGATCCATCTACTTTATCTGGCTTTACATGTGAATCTTCATATTCTTCTGATGAGTCATTTGACTCCAACTATAAACTATTCAAAAATAAGAATGGTGAAGTATTTGCTAGATATGTTGGCACTAACTGCAGGAACGACCCCCCTATGAAGAAAATCTAGGGTCCCAAAAGGTGTGTTGAAAGTCTTCAGGTGAATGTCATCATGACACCACGTGTGAAGAATAGGAACCCCAGATCAAATTCTTCATATGGACCAAAGTCTTCATATGGATCCAAGTCCTCATATGGACCAAATTCCTCACGTGGATCAAAATCTTCATATGGATCTAGATCCTCATATGAACATCTTCGTGCTAACACTTCTGTTTCGCAGGGAAAAGATAAGGGCTGTGAATATGTGCATTATTCTTCAAATCATTACGTCAGTAAGTCCTTGAAGAATTTCTCTGCTTATTCATATGCTTACTCTAACCCCTCTTATGTGAAACGAAGTGGATTGGATTCTATGCCACCTTTCTCTTATGGAGCTTGCAGAATGATGAACTCTTTGCCACCCCTCCGGATGTGGGTGGTGAAGAAAAAGAACTAATCTCTTATGCAGGGTCACGTCTCCGTACGAACTTAAATGTTTTAAGAATTTGCTAGAGATCTGAATATGATTGAAAGGACGCAAGATAATCATGAAGAAATGAATTTTCATTTCTCACATCCTCATACTAATATATCTGCTGAATTGTTTGATGAAATTGATCTGATGAATTTGATGTCATATTCTTCACTGATGAAGTATATGAGTTCGTAAGATGCTCTAAATCATCTGCAGGATGATCAACCCAAAGCCACTGAGTGGGTCCTCGACAATGGATGTACAAATCACATGACCGGTGACAAGAACCTATTGATGGACACTACTTTATCTCCATCGCATCTGAAGCATATCACCTACGCTGATAAAGGCAAAAGCAAGGTATTGGGTCTAGGTAGGGTTGCGATCTCAAAGGATCGACACATGGATAAAGTCATGCTTGTCGAGTCCTTAGGGTTCAACCTCATGTCTGTCTCAATGCTTTGTGATCTTGATATGGTTGTTGTCTTTGGCAAGTATCGTTGTGTTGTGATCATGGAAGCTGACAATTCCAAAGTCTTCGAAGGTTTTAGGAGAGGAGACTTGTATATTGTTGATTTCTCTACAGGACCACAACCTGCTACATGTCTACTTGCAAAAGCTTCAGAAGGCTGGCTATGGCATCGACGACTTGGTCATGCTGGCATGAGGAACTTGCACACGCTCATGAAGAAGAAGCATGTCATTGGCATCGAGGGCGTCAAATTCCTCAAGGATCACCTGTGTGGAGGTTGTGAAGCTGGAAGATGACTAAGGCCAAGCATCCCTCAAAGACTATCATGACTACCACTCGTCCATTTGAATTGCTTCACATGGATCTCTTTGGCCCTACTCATTATGCCACATTCACTAATGTTGCATCTTTATATGGCTTTGTTATTGTTGATGACTATTCTCTTTACACATGGGGTGCATATCATCACTTACAAAACTGAAGTGCAGGAAGTCTTCAAACGATTTTCCTCAAGGGCTTCAACAAACTTTGGTGTGAAGATCAAGCACATTAGAAGTGACAATGGGACCGAGTTCAAGAATATTGGTCTTGATGACTATCTCGATGAACTTGGTATTACTCACGAGTTATCTGCTCCTTATACTCCTCAGTAGGATGGCGTCGTGGAACACAAGAATATGATTCTTGTTGAGATGGCTCGCACTATGCTTCATGAATACAAGGCGCCTCCTCGCTTCTGGCATGAGGCTATTGATACTGCTTGCCACATCATCAACAGGGTATATCTTCACAAATTCTTCAAAAATACCTCATATGAACTCCTCACTGACAAGAAACCCAATGTGAGTTATTTCAAAGTCTTTGATGCTAAATGTTGGATTAGAGATCCTCATCACAATTCTAAATTTGCACTGAAAGCACATGAAGATTTTATGCTTGGTTACAGAAAGGACTCGCACACCTACAGAGTCTTTAACACCTATCACCACAAGGTTGTTGAAACTGTAGATGTGCGGTTCGGTGAAACTAATGGCTCGCAAAGAGAGCACCTACCTCCTGTGCTAGATGAAATGTCACCTGAGGAATCCATCAAGTTCAAGGCTATTGAGGATGTCATTCCTACCGAAGAATCTGCTGAAGAAGTCATTCTAGAATGTGAAGAACATCATGCTGGTGCACCTGAGGAAAATGGCTCTGAAGAAAATGCTGAGCCCACTCAACATCGTCAACCCGCTCATCCTCGCATTGCTAATAAGGTGCAGATTGAGAGAATCATCAACGACATCAAAGCACCAGGTCCTCTCACACGCTCAAAAGCTTCACATTTTTCTAACTTTTCTGGGCACTTTGCTTTTATCTCTATCACAGAGCCTACCTAAGTAGATGAGGCATTTCTGGAGCCTGAGTGGATTCAAGCGATGCAAGAGGAATTACATCAATTCGAGCTCAACAATGTCTGGGAACTTGTCAAGCGACCAGACCCACGCAAGCACAATATCATCTGCACCAAATGGATCTATCACAACAAGCAAGATGAAAATGGCCTTGTGGTGAGGAATAAGGCACGACTTGTAGCTCAAGGCTACACATAGGTTGAAGGAATTGATTTCGATGAATCTTTTGCACCTATTGCTAGACTTGAGGCTATTCGCATATTTATTGCTTATGCTAACCACCATAATATCATCTTATATCAAATGGATGTGAAAAATGCATTCCTCAATGGTAATCTTGAGGAAGAAGTATATGTTTCTCAACCCCCAGGTTTTGAAGATCGAAAGCATCCTAACCAAGTCTTCTGACTCAATAAGGCCCTCTATGGCCTCAAGCAGGCCCCTTGGGCGTGGTATGATACTTTGAAGGAATTCCTCATGAAGAAAGGCTTCAAACCCGGTTCACTTGACCCAACTCTTTTCACCAAAACCGATGATGATGAATTATTCGTGTGCCCAATCTGTGTTAATGATATTATCTTTGGCTGTACTAACCAACATTACAGTGACGAATTTGCCTATATGATGAGTGAGGAATATGAAATGTCTATGATGGGAGAATTGAAATTCTTCTTAGGTCTTCAAATTCGTTAATAGCGCAATGACATCTTCATATCGCAGGAGAAATACCTCAAGGATGTGTTAAGGAAATTCGACATGCAAGATTGCAAAGGCGTCAAAATCCCTATGCCCACAAATGTCCATCTATGCACTGATGAAAATGGTTTTGACTTCAAACAAAAGGTATACTGCTCCATGATTGTCTCTTTATTGTATCTATGTGCATCTAGGCCAGATATTATGCTTAGTGTTTGCATGTGTGCCCGTTTTCAAGCTACACCGAAGGAATCACACCATAAGGCTGTGAAGCATATTCTTCGATATCTAGCTCACACTCCAACACTTGGATTATGGTATCGCAAGGGATTGGCTTTTCATCTCATTAGATATTCTGACTCTGACTATGCTGGTGATCGTGTGGACCGCAAGTCAACATCAGGCACATGCCATTTCCTCCGACGATCCTTAGTATGTTGGTCCTCGAAGAAGTAGAAATGCGTATCACTCTCTACTGCTGAAGCTAAGTACATTGCTGTTGGCTCGTGCTGTGCTCAACTGCTATGGATGAAGCAAACCCTCAAGGACTACGGCATCAATGTGAAGAATGTGCCACTCTACTGTGACAATGAGAGTGCCATCAAGATTGCTCATAACCCAGTTCAGCACTCGAAGACAAAGCACATCCAGATTCATAATCATTTTCTTCGAGATCATGTGTTGAAGGGCGACATCTCTATCGAGCACGTGAGGACTAAAGAACATCAAGCTGATATCTTCACAAGCCCTTGGGTAAGAATAGATTTAGCAAGTTGCGGTGTGAGCTAAATATCTTGGAATCTTCAAATGTTCTTTGAAAAGGACACACATCCTAACACTTATGCAAAAATGATGACTTTGATATGCAACACACGAAGTAATGTTTTGCTTCAATCAATGAAGACTAACCCTCTAAGTGTGAAGAAATTAACGAAGAATTTGATTCTCAGAGCCCTACGACAATTGTATGCGGCGTCTAAAATCATTATTCTTATACGGTGGGTCACGCCACCAACAAAAGTTGCAAATCTTCAATTCGAGTTTTTCTTCAGTTTTGAAATTCCTCTGTTGTTCAAATTCTTCAACTTTGCATAGTCTTCACTCTTTCCGACCATGTTATTCATTGACTATGTATATATATTTGAGTTTTCAGTCCTCTACAGCATTCACCTATTGCTAAATTCTTCAAGTTGACTTTCCTGCTAGGTGAATGTGATCGGATCCTTCCCCTCTATGCTAAACTCAACCCAGTATGTTCACAAATTCTTCATGTGGGCTCTATTTGAAACTCGTTCAATATCTTCATTTTGTCCTTGTCAGCTGAAGAATTTGCGAACGAAACTTTAAAATATTCATATCTGAAATTTTGGCTTTTGCCGCTCAAACCGTTCCGCATCCCACGGTAAGATTAAAATACTCACCCACGATCTAACACGATCTCCACTTCTCAGTACGTGGGTGACACATGTCGCTAGGATGAGAAGGGGCAGGGGCACGTTCGTCCATTTTCTTCTGGCGAGCAGTTTTTTACCTCGGCTATAAATACCCCTCTCCCTCCACTGACCTCATTTACCCTGCTCAACCTCACTCCCCTCGCTCGAGCTCTCTTACCTAGCACCGTCGCTACTTCCATTGTCACCGGGGAGGAAGAGCTTCACTTCCTTGACCTCGTCGCCGTCGTACTCGCGCTGGCCGCGGAAATCTTCACTCCGCCGCCATCGCAACTGTCTTCCGCCGCCGAGTTAGGGCGTGGAAGATCTGAACGAACGAACTTCCCATCTACAACTCCCAGTTTGTCGTGTTCTTCATCAAGGGTAAATAAAATATATTTTTACTGTCCTTGTTCATTCAGATGATTTCCACAAAATCATAAAAGGTGTTTATTCTTCAACTTCCACACTCATTAAACACCTCACATGCATGTGTTCTTGATCTATTTCTCTAAGCAATGTTTTTCTGCAAGATTCCTCAATTGTGTGGATTTTCAATCTATACAACTCTGGAACGTAAGTCAAAGACCGCTTAGTGAAATTCCTCAAGACACTCCTGGTCAAATTCCTCAAGCTTGATTCTTTTGAAAAACTTCTGAGAATGCATGTGACCTCTCCAAATTCTTCACACCTATACTCTGTTCATAGGTACACATGTCCGCTGCTGAATCACTAGGTTCTCATCAACTTAAATCATTTCCAGGGTTCCTCCAAGACAAATGGCATACCTCTTCAGAAAATTCTATTGTTCAATATCCTCAGCTAAAGAAAATGGCTGATGGCAAGAGACCTCAGAAGGGAGGCAAGAGACCATAAGTGAATACTGCCTTTGAGATCCCAGATGACATCTATGAGGAATATTGCACTCCTGATGAAGCCAAACATGGCAAGGAGAACAAGAATCAGCACAAGGTGCGCATACAGAGGATCGAAAGGAGATGGGCATGGGAATGGAGGGAGTACAGATATGTAACTCCAAAATACATGAAGAAATTCGCTTTACACCCTCCTTGCCCAAGACCTCCATTTGCACCAGGCCAAGCTGCTGATCCCACTAGCCTTAAGCGTGGTGAGGACTATCCAGATGAATGGGCCAAACGGCAAGCCAAGTTGGCCAAGGAAGCAATGAATAAATTCAATGAAGACTCTATTGCTTCCGCTGCTGAGGCCTCTGCTAGCAAGCCTAAGAAGGTTATGCCCAAGAAGCCTGTGCACAAGCCCAGTTCCTCAGCAAAGCCCTCACAACATATTCCTCAAGCAGCTCCAGTTCCCACTATTGCAAAACCTTCAGCTGCTGCTGCAAAATCCTCGGCACATGCGCATCTGGCCTCGTGCCAAAGGACAACTGGTATCTCAATTGCTTCAGGAGCATCTGCAAGTTCCTCAGCTCCTCCTTAGTCATCAGTAGGCCTAACTCTGCTGAAGAAAAAGGCCACTGATGGACGAGGCACAAGGCCAAGTCCTCACAAGAAGCAGGTTGCCTTCCAAGTACCGTCGAGTGAAGACAAAGCCGATGATGAGGAATTAGCTAAAATCACCAGAGACAGACATCGCAGGGCTGCTAGAGCCAAAGGCAGTAATGTGCCATTGATGCTGGATCCAAAGTTGATCCTAGACTTCATCAGCCTATGGCATAAGGACCCCAACACTCCTTTGCCTGAGCTGAACCTTACTCCTTGCCAAAGTCATGTGTTGACGGCCTTCACTGATGAGGAAAAATGGAAATTTGAACAGGGGAGGAGGGTGAAGAAAGCTTAATACAAGAAAGAGCACTTTCTGAAGCAAATTTTTTTGAAGCTATCACCTGATGAACTTGTTGCTCTACAATAGGAAATCAAGGGTCTCAGTGATGAATTTGACCGATACTATGCTGGTTGGCTGGGAGCCAAAGTCAGATTCGTCAAGCAAACCAAGGGATTCACCTCAAAGGTTGCAGCCTCAACGCAACGTGAAATTCCTCAGGCTAAAGCATCTTCTTAGCCTACTGAAGAACATGCTAGCACCGCTGATGACAATCAGACTGCGGAAGAACATGAGAGCACCACGGCTGACGAAAATATTCCAGCCACTCAAGAAATTGCCAGGACAACCTCTAGTGTTGTGCCTAAAGAACAAGTCGGGCCAGCTGAAGCATCTGCTACAACGCCTGAAGAAACTAAATAAGCCAAGGGAACTGCATCAGTTGTGCCTGAAGAAACTGCACAAATTTCCTCTGCTCCTCCTGCACAGACAAGCATCAACTTTCCTTCTGCATTAGAAGCGAAGAAAACCAAGGCTGCGGAGCGAGCAGCTGTGAAGAAAAGGAAATCATCTGCTTCCTCAGAGTCTTTAGCTCCAAAGAAAGTGAAGACTTTGACAAGCTCTTTTAAAAATCCCATAGATGTTCCAATATCAAGCATGCCATCAAACGAGATTATTCCTTTTGGTGAGGAATATGTGATTCCAAGTGAATCTCATGAAGAAGATCCTTCTGCTGCTACGTCAGAGCATATTGATGAAGAAATTGAAGTGGACAATATCACTTCAACTCCACACGTATCATCGCCCATGCCTCAGTTCACAGCTGAAGAGGCAAGCATTGAAGAAATAGATGATGAAGATGAAGATGCGGACATTGGGTGTACAACACCGATTTTGAATGATGACTACTGGGAAAGTCATCACCCCAATTCGCCATTCTACACCCTTCTGCAATAGATTCCTCAGTCCCCTATCCCGACTGAAGAAATTCATATGGGTTCTGAAGGACATCAAGCTTCACTTCTATCTATTCCTGAAGAAGTTCCAGCCACTAGCGCTGATAAAAATGTTGCTGAAGAAATGGAGGCCAAGGCCGGTGAAGAAATTACCACTGAAATTCCTCAGCATGTGGCTCCAGAGACTGTGATTCAAGAGGCTGTGAAGACATCAACTGCCAATCTTCAGCCCAAGCCCCAGAATCCTCACTCCAAGAAGCAGAAGTTCAAGGCTGATGACTTCTTTGCTGAGCACATTTTCTTCACTGACTACAATCCATATGACTATGCTCGTCTTTGACGCAAGCGTTTTTGGACTGCTAGCCAGATGAACTTCTATTCCTCGCTGCTGTTTGATAAGGACAAGATCTCTGACCATGAGAAAATTCCTCATGTTGATATGGAGTCTCTACCGTGCTTCAACCCAGTCCTCAGTGTTCTTCATGATGCTGGGCTGCTCAACCTCTGCACCGATATCTGCGATTGGAATGAAGAACTCATTCTTCAGTTCTTCGCCACACTGCACATTACTGGAAATCCTAAAGATGTCAATTCATGGGTGTTGGACTGGATGACTGAAAATACTCACTACAAAGCTCCGGCCTCTGAATTGCGTCACGCCATCCCAGTCAGTCCGCTCACTAAAGGGCAATGCTATTCTTATCGATGAAGGCACTCATCCATTGGATGGACAGTTTCGCAAAGCTACATCTTATTCCACCAATGATGACTCTGCTACACATGACATTGCTGCAAATGCTTCAAACCAACATCCTCAAGCCACTACTCCAAGGGTGATGACTGATCGTGTAGCGACCAGACCTCAAACAGTCTGATCTCTATGCTCAGGTGTCATCCCTGGATCAGTAATGCTCACACCACACAGTACTCGGAGGATTTATAACAGAGTAGAAATCACACACTTATTACATCGAGTGTCTCAATAGAGAACTTATTACAATAAATATGGCTTAAGGCCATCTAATAACTATAATAGCGGAAGGCTTGGAAGATAAGTGAGTCCATCAACTCCAACGGCATCACTGAGTATAGAACCACGACCTAAAACTCCTTAATCGTTGTTCTGAAAAGTCTGCAACATTAACGTTGCAGCCCGAAACGGGTCAGCACATGGAATATGCTGGCAAAGTAACACATAGAGAGTAATGGAATGAAACAGCTATAGTATATGCATATTTGGCTGGTGGAAAGCTCTATGGTTACAGTTTTGCGTAAAGACAATTCTTCCGTAATGCAAAGGAATAAATTTTATGTAACTATCATGGTAGTTGTTAAACATTGAGAATGGTTGACAGCATCCTCAATCCCAATTAAGCATCATCATTAAACAAAACCCAACAAAATTAATTTAGAGTAACATGTTGAGATTCACATGATAATCCAAGTACTAGATACTCAAGATGTCCAAAACCGGGGACACGGCTAACCATGATTAGTTTATACACTCTGCAGAGGTTTGCGCACTTTTCCCCACAAGACTCGATCGCCTCCGTTTGGTTTCTCGCACTACATGGTGTTTGAGAAGACGGATGACCGAGACACAGTCTTTCAGAAGCGCTAGCACCTTACGATGGATAGACCGTTACACCTACTTTCCCCTACATCTGCTAGTCTACCCTGTAAGAGTTCGCACGACTTAATCAACTATGCTAGAGCCCATAATAGCTTGTGGCTGCACACGGAAGTTTCTAGTATGAAAAATCTCATGATCCCTTTGGGCCTGGGTGGCGGTCCATAAAGAAAAACAGGCAATCCTGGAATACCCAGGTACCTCAATCCACCCAGATGTGTATTTAAGTTGCCACCTTAAATAAACCATTAATTAACAAACTCACATCTGTCATGGATATCACTAACCCAATCCACGTCTACTAGCATAGCATGGCAATAGTAAGCAAACGTAGAAGTAACTCCCAAAGGTTTGATACTACAACAGGTAATAGGTACTACCTCAACTACTTCCCATCCCACAATTTAATTAGATCCTAATCATGCAATGTTTTGAGGATTGATCTAATGCAATAAAACTGGGTAGTAGAAGGTATGATCAAAGTGTTACTTGCCTTGCTGATGATCCGCGAAACCTAGAGATTCGAAGTAACAGGCGGCGCACTCCGGGTATTCTATCGTAGACAAACAAACAAGCATACAATAAGTATTCATCTAATGCATGGGTAAAACTCAAATAAGATATCTAACCAGAAGGTTCAACTTAAGAACTCCGGTTGGCAAAAAGAATCAAATCAAACGAAGCAACGAAAGTCAAACGGCAAAAGAAACAAGCTTCGTTTACTATTCTAGATCTAGGGCAATTTTTACAGTGGCAAAAACTTGTTTAAGTTGGTTAAACGGTTAGAGGGTTTTGAGACGAAACTCCAGGCGCTTGAATCACCTGATTCCGATAACCGAGCGAAAAGTTATACTAAAACGAAAATCGGATCAGGAATCGCGATCAGAAAAATCGCGGATTTAATCCGAGAAAAGAAAAACGACGAACGTTCGCTAGAACAAACGAACGGATGAACGCTCGCTAAATAAATAAACTGGAAAAACCGACCTATTTAAAAAAACCGAAACTAAAAAAAATAAAACCACGACTTTTTTTAACCGCGACTTTCTTTTAAAAAAACGGCGGCGAAAACGAGGTTGACCTGGGTCCGGAAGCGGGCGGCGGCGGCTCTGATTTCGGGCGCGGTGGGTTGGGGCGGCTCGGGGCAGCGGTATTTAAAGGATGCCCCCGGGCGGTGTCCCGCTCGGGTACGGCCCGAAGTCGGTTCACTTTTTTTTAATTATTCCATGCAGAAAAACAAATAAAAGAAATACTAAACGGACTTCAAAAATCCCGAAATAAATTTTCCCGGGCTTCTAAAATCAAGCCGCACAAGGTGAACATTTATTTGGGGCCTAAATGCAATTTTGAAAAACACACATTTTTCCTAAATTCAAATAAAATACCGAAAAACTCCAAAATAAAATCTTGTTTGATTTTATTATTAAGTCCTCAATATTTCCTTATTTTGGGAAAGTCATTTTATTCCCTCTCTCATATTTTTGTAATAAAAATAATTGATGATAAAATAATTAAAATCAAATGATCCTATTCTCAAAATTTGAGAAAACTCAAATATGAAAATAATGAATTCCCCAACTCTCTCCGTGGGTCCTTGAGTTGCGTAGAAATTTCTAGGATCAAACCAAAAGCAAAAAAATTATGATATGCAATGATGGTCTAATGTATAACATTCCAAATTGAAAATTTGGGATGTTATAGATCGTGAACTTCTCCTTAGTCTTCATCAGAAGGTGGATCACAATCACAAGTGGGTCAAGCGTCAGTTTGGTTCAATTCTTAAGAACATGACAATACGCAAAACACTATGAAGAAGAACCACTACTACTTGCATGAAGTTTTTGACCGCACTTGGGCTGTATTGTCTCACCTCTACGGTGATGAATATCTCAAGCAGATGAGCTTCCAACATGACTTTGACTGGTCTCAGCCACCTTCGAAGAAATTCAAGAAGGTCAAAGTTCCTCACTTGGTGGCCTATTCAAATTCTTCATCGCGCGAGACAGACGAAGCCGAAGACTGGAACGACACTGCGACAGGCCCTACTCCAACGGACGACCCCAACAATGCTGGCGCTCCTCCATCGACTTCATGATGATATTCTTCAGGGGCGTTAGTCCTCAATTTCGTCCCTTTTGGTCATTCGATGGCAAAGGGGGAGAAATTTGAGTTAGTCTTCAAGCGGGTCTGTATATATGGGTGTTTTTTGCTAAGTTGCAACTCTAGTTCTTCAGAAGTATTTGTTGGATCGAGTTCTAAACTTAAGTCCGATGGTGGTCTGATACTTTTGCTCTGTTATTTTGCTAAGTTAATGCACGCATACTGAATTACATCAAACATCATATTTCATCATGCATTTCAAATTCTTCATATCATATGTTAATGCACGCTTGCTGAATTACATCAGACATCATATTTCATCATGCATTTCAAATTCTTCATATCACATGTTAAATGCGTGTATGAATTACAAGATATAGGGGGAGATCTCCATGATTCTACTCTACAATGTGCATTTGCTATTCAAGGCAAATTCCTCACATATGCACATCTTTAGGGGGAGTTCTTTTATATCTTGCAATCAAATTCCTCAATATCAGTATTTACACTTCATATGTTTATCCCCATTGAAAACTTAACCTATATTGTCATCAATCACCAAAAAGGGGGAGATTGTAAGTGCATCTAGTGCCCCTTAGTGATTTTAGTGTATTGAAAACTTATAGGTTAAGGGACTAATGCGTTTGTGAGTGTACACAGGTCTATAAGTCTATGAGGAGATTGATATTTACAATGAAAGTCAACACCTAAAAATGAATGTCTTCAACTGATGACTTTGGCTTTCTGAAGACTTTGAAAGTGAAGAATTTGGTGTGATTCTGAAGACTTGATATTCATGCGAGGAATATGAAGCGTGAAGACTTTTGTTTTCGTAGTTTTGTTTTCTCTTTCCTGAGTCATAGGAAACACCGTACTGTTAAAGGGGGTCGAGGTAAAACTAAGGAAAAGTTTCCAAGTGATGCTCATCTCAAAATCCTACACCTACCAATCCTTTTGAGTGAAGCCATTGGAAATCTCATATAGTTCAGTCAATTTCTTCAGTGACAGAGACGAAGATCTTCTGGTCTCTAAGAAATTTGTTCTGACTGAGGAGTTAGGAATTCGCAAGTGCAGATTGCCTACAAGTGAGGAACATGATAGCCCTAAGGAATTTGATAGTCAAATTTCTAACCATTGTTGTGCTATGCGCCAGCTGTCCCAAAATATCTAGCCACCTAATGGTCATATAATTGAAGGGAATTTATGTCTTATCATGTCGGGCTGCTCCCTAGGCTATAAATAACCCCCCCTACAACCACTAGCTGGTTGGCTGCTTCATGAGAAACTGACACTTGTCATTAAGAGCATCCCATACTCCGAGTACTTTGAGCAAAAATCATCAAGTGAGGAAAAGCCAAACCCAAACACCTACAAACCCAAAGTGATTGAGCATCACTAAAGAGATTTTCCCGTGTGGAACCGACGCTTGTTACCTTTGAGGACTGTGCATCCTACAGACGGTTAGGCATCATGGTCTAGAGCATCCAAGAGGAAATTGTGGATTGCCGAGTGGCCAAGTCTGTGAAGGTTTGGAAGTCACCTGAAGACTTACCACGAGTGATTTGGTGAGGTATGTGCGACCTTAGCTCAAGGAGAATACGGTGAGGACTGTGTGTCCGGGACTGTGTGTCCTAAGGTTTAAATATCTAACCACTCCAACCAGACGTACGACTGTCACAACAGTTGGAACTCTTCTACCAAATCACTGTCTACACCAAGCTACTGGCTCTATTTCCTCAACCCTTTTATTTCCTCATTTCTGTGTAGAAGTACTTGATCGTTACTGTTTGAAGACTTTGACTGAAGACTTTCTCAGTTTCCTCAATCCTATTTCTTCAGTCACTTTGTCTTCAGCCTGCTATCCTGTGTTTACGCTACTTGTACTCTGTGCTTGTTTTCATTTCATCATGAGGACTGTGCTACTATTCTGTTATGCTTGCATCTGAGTACTTATTCAGCTGCCTAGTAGTTCGTTCCTTAGGAATTTCCTCACCTTGAAATTCCTCAGTGACGAATTTATAAAAATCGCCTATTCACCATCCTCTAGTCGATATAACGCACTTTCAGATTCATCTGTCTATGTACCGTCTATGATCCTAATTTTGAAAGGTTACAGATGTTGCATGTGAAACTTGGTGCTCATACAGTTGTGAAATGGGGTAGCCGAGTGCTGAAGCTATATGATGTTGTACTCTGATGTATTTCAATTATGAAATCCTACTTCCTTAATACGAAAATGAACTATTGTGTGTTGAATATGAAATGTTGATTAGATTAATAAATGGATTAATAATAATAGGCCAATTATCCCGCTAATTGGGTTTTCTATTGCAAACGGTTATTGAGAAAATACCGTGGGTGATGACCTCAGACAACGCACACCGTTTCTAGAAATAAAACGTGTTGGATCAATGAACAATCACACACGACTTCCTCTTGAAAACTGTTTGTGTTAGGCCACCTTGCGCAAACGTTTACCACATAAAGAGTGTGTGATGGACAACATATGCCACACAGTTTCTTCTATGCACCGTGTGTGATGCATTCAATAACGCAAATGATAAAATTATTAATATTGTATGAAATGACAATGCTATCACAAATAATTTAATGGGGAAAATTATGTGTGATGTACGTGCGAACGGAAACGTTTTTCTTGGAGTGACCGCGTGGGATGTATATACGAGCGGAAATGTACTTCTTGGATTGACTGTGTGGGGTGTAAATACTAACGGAAACATATTCCTTGGATTGACTATGTGGAATGTACATACAAACAGAAACGTTTGTCTAAGACTGACTGTGTGGGATGTACTTACGACCGAAAACGATTGGGCATGTATAATTGTATTTTTCTTAACACACCTATACGTATAAACATACTTGATCACTTGCTCGTCGCACACGAGCTCATTTTGCCGAGCGTGTGTGACCGGAGGGCTTATCCCCAACGGTTTTCTGGGTCGTGTGGGAATGACCCCCTATCGCCCACACTCACTATGCGACGCTTCAAAATGCCGTCACAGAAAGGGGTTAAAAACCGTTTGTATAACACCTTGTTGTACCAGTCTGAATCCTTTGACCACACACATGTTAGAGTCCATCCAACAGGACACACGTACTTGGGCAAGGGTTGGTGCATCTGGG
Source organism: Triticum aestivum (assembly GCF_018294505.1). Lineage (NCBI taxonomy): Eukaryota > Viridiplantae > Streptophyta > Magnoliopsida > Poales > Poaceae > Triticum > Triticum aestivum. The sequence goes on from NC_057806.1 coordinate 273,882,329, forward strand.
ATAGAGAAAATTGTCCCTGAGACATAGACCTTAGACTTTTTTGGGATGATTGTCCCTTCCTCGCTGCTCTGGTCATATTACTCACGCCATTTTCTACACGTGTTGTATGATGTAGCCCCCCCAGCCTTCAGCTTTCTTCTATCAATGCAAAGATATGCAAGCTCTTACGTATTCATGTAAAAAACAACTCTCAAAAAAATACGTGGCATCATTATAGGCCGGGAAAAGTAAACAATAAGGCCCACTAAGCACGTATGGGCTCCGGCCTAGTACACATCAAGAAGGGTTGACCCCATCAACAAAACCCACCATCCATGCTAACATGATCATACCCTCCGCAAAATATCGGAATAGGAAACAAATCACAAGAGTGCTATACATCGCTTGTATTGAGTCTTAATACGGCTCTCCATAAGGTTTTGGTGTTGAAGCGGCTTCTAGGCTGGCCCATTAGCGCGTTCTATCGCTGTAGTCATTTTGTTCGCTAGTTCTGGTCGCTATAGATTGAATTCCTCCCTCTTCTTTTGTTGTACACTAGCTGAAGTTATTCGGTTTTATTTTTTTGCTTTCTTTCTTTTTCTGTCTATTTGTTTTATGGTTTTCTTTGGTTTTCAATGGTTTTTTCTTTTCCTTCTTCATTCTGTGGATTTTTTCTTTTTATTTCTTCTGTGTGTTTTCTCTATAATTTTCATTGGCTTTCATAGTATTTTTTTCCCCTTCTTGTCTTTTGTGTGTTTTCTTTATGGTTTTCATTGGTTTTCAGTTTTAGTTTTTTGATTTTTTATGTCTCTTTACCAATTTTCTTCGGTTGTTTGGTATTCTTCTTTTTATCAACACATGTTACCTCTTTCTACACATTGTACATTTTTCCTATATAATAAGAATCTTGTTTTTTATATATTTAAAATATTTCTAATTCATGATTCATTTTTTTCAAATATATGTTTTGCGTCTAATTTTTCATACACATTGTACATATTTTCACATATATAAGGAACATTTTATATACATGTTTAACTTTTTTCAAATAAATGAACAAAATTTTCTTATATTTATATTTAGATGTCTACTTTTTTCATATATTTTTCGTATACATACTAACATTTTTTATGCATGTTTCACATTTTCAAATACATTATTAATATATTTTCAAATATATGTTTTGATGTTTACTTTTTCATACACACTGTACATCTTTTTACATACCTGAAACATTTTGTGGATACATGTTTTACATTTTCAAATACATCATTAACATATTTTTCAAACACATGTTTTTGAATATTCTCTCAAATACGTGTTAAGTATTTTTGAAATACAAGTTGACACATTTTTAAATAAGACAAAACATTTTCTTAAACTATGCTAACTTTTTTTACATTGTATAAATAATTTTTTAAAGTCATGCACATAATTTCCGAAACATGTGAACATTTTTCTACATGCAACATACATTTTGTTTGAATGGTACATTTTTTCGAATTACATGAATATTTTTTGACATTGTATAAATATTTTCTAAATATGTCATGTACATTTAAAAAAATATGTGATCATTTTCTTAATGTCACAAACATTTTAACCGAGTAAAAACTGGGGGTCCACCACGTAACGAAGCACTAAGGCGATAGGGAGGCGATTGCATGGCGATTGCCCTAGTGTGCTAGGGTTAGGGTTTCAAGTGCGGGGGTGGTGTGACTACGGTGGTGACCTGGGAGGCTATGGCGCAGCCTGGGACACTGACTGGAAAGGTTTATCTCTGCGAGGGGCGGAGCTAATGGCGGAGCGGACTTCGGGAAAGACGGCGAAGGGCGAGGAGCAGATGGCATCCTCCACGACGGTGATGGCTACTACAAAAAAACGTTGAACCCATCAACGGCAGCATGTGGATCGGCCGACCAGAAGAGGAAGGAGACCCCATGCAGGGCGGCGGCGGCTACCCCGGAGGCGCGTAGATCTGGTGTTTCAGCTAGTCGGGAGGCATCTAAATGACCCATTGAGAGCAAGACTCCGGACCCTACATCTAGTCTCTTGGCGAGGTTGGGAGGGATGGTGTTGATGGACAAGGAGGCTGAAGGCATGTTTTTTGCAGAACAAGAACCGGTGCAGCCAAAGAACTCTAGATGGTCGGTGCTACTTCTTGAGCTTGCGTTGGTTTTTCCCTTAGAGAGGAAAGGGTGATGCAGCAAAGTAGAGATAAGTATTTCCCTCAGTTAGAGAACCAAGGTATCAATCTAGTAGGAGGTACAAGCAAGTCCCCAATCTATACACATGCACAATCAATCAAACACTTGCACTGAACGCGATGAAGGGGTTGTCAATCCCTTCGCGGTCAATTACAAAGGTGAGATCTGATAGAGATAGGTATAAAAGATTGCTAAAACATAAAACAAAATAAAAGTAAATAAATTGCAGCAAGATATTTTTGGTTTATAGATATTAAAATATATAATGGAAAATAGACCCGGGGGCTATAGGTTTCACTATAGGCTTCTCTCTTGAAGGCAAATAATATGGTGGGTGAACAAATTACTGTCAAGCAGTTGATAGAAAAGCGCAAAGTTATGACGATATCCAAGGCAATGATTATGCATATAAGTATCACATCCGTGTCAAGTAGACCGACTCCTGCCTGCATCTACTACTATTACTCCACACATCGACCACTATCGAGCATGCATCTAGAGTATTAAGTTCATAAAGAACGGATTAACGCCTTAAGTAAGATGACATGATGTAGAGGGATAAACTCAAGCAATATGATGAAAACCCCATCTTTTTATCCTTGACGGCAACAATACAATACGTGTCTCGCTACCCCTACTTTGTCACTGGGTGAACTCACACAAGATTGAACCCAAAACCAAGCACCTCTCCCATTGCAAGAAAAACCAATCTAGTTGGCCAAACCAAACCGATAATTTGAAGAGAAATACAAAGATATCAAATCATGCATATAAGAATTCAGAGAAGATTCAAATAATATTTATAGATAATCTGATCATAAATCCACAATTCATGGGATCTCGACAAACACACCGCAAAAGAAGATTACATCGGATAGATCTCCAAGAACATCGAGGAGAACATTGTATTGGAGAACATAGAGAGAGAGGAAGCCATCTAGCTACTAGCTATGGACCCGTAGGTCTGATGTAAACTACTCATGCTTCATCGGAAGGGCAATAGGGTTGATGTAGATGCCCTCCATGGCTGAATCCTCCTCCGGCAGATCGCCAGAAAAGGCCCCAAGATGGGATCTCACGCGAACAGAAGGTTGCGGTGGCGGAAAAGTATTTTTGTGGCTTGTTCTGAGGGTTTGGGAATATATGTGAATTTATAGGACAAAGAAGGAGGTCGGTGGACTCCCGAGGGGGCCACAAGCCAGCCCCCCCTAGGGCGTGCCCCTATGGCTTGCCGCTGCCTCGTGGGTCTTATGACTTGGACTCCATGTCCTACGGGTGTCTTCTGGTCCAAGAAAATCATCACGAAAGTTTTATTCCATTTGGACATCGTTTGATATTCCTTTTCTGCGAAACTCAACAAGGAAAATAGAAACTCGCACTGCGCTCTAGGTTAATAGGTTAGTCCAAAAAATAATATAAAATATCATATTAGTGCATATAAAACCTCCAAAACAGATAATATAATAGCATTGAACAATCGAAAATTATAGATACATTGGAGACGTATCAGTCGGCGGTAGGCAAAGTTTTCTCATCGAGGCCGCTGATGAAGAGTGTTCTGGAGAAGACCATGCACCAGAAGACCATTGTAGGATCGAAAGTATGTCTAGAGGGGTGATTAGACTACTTGACCAAATAAAAATCTAGCCTTTTCCCAATTTTAAGTCTTGGCAGATTTTAGCAACTTAGCACTAGTCAAGTAAACAACCTACACATGCAAGTCTAAGAGTATAGCAGCGGAATGTAAAACATTGCACATGAAGGTAAAGGAAGGAGTTTGGAGGGAGCAAACGCAATGTAGACACAAAGATTTTTGGCGTGGTTCCGATAGGTGGTGCTATCGTACATCCACGTTGATGGAGACTTCAACCCACGAAGGGTAACGGTTGCACGAGTCCACGGAGGGATCCACCCACGAAGGGTCCACGAAGAAGCAACCTTGTCTATCCCACCATGGCCACCGCCCACGAAGGACTTGCCTCACTAGGGTAGATCTTCACGAAGTAGCCGATCTCCTTGCCCGTACAAACTCCTTGTTTAGACACCACAATCTTAACGGAGGCTCCCAAGTGACACCTAACCAATCTAGGAGACACCACTCTCCAAAAGGTAATAGATGGTGTGTTGATGATGAACTCCTTGCTCTTGTGCTTCAAATGATAGTCTCCCCAACACTCAGCTCTCTCTCATAGGATTGGATTTGGTGGAAAGAGGGTTTGAGTGGAAAGCACCTTGGGGAAGGCTAGAGATCAACATTTATGTGGTTGCAATGGAATATCTTGACCTCAACACAAGTGTAGGTGGTTCTCTCTCAGAAAATGTATGTTGGAAGCGTAGACATGTTATGATGGCTCTCTCCATTAATGAAGAGTGGGTGGAGGGGTATATATAGCCTCCACACAAAATCTAACCGTTACACACAAATCACCAAACTCGGTGGGACCGAATAATGAAACTCGGTTGAACCTATTTAGTTCAAAATGTGAATGTTAGGATTTTCAGTGGGACCGACATGTCAACTCGGTGAGACCGATTTCATTAGGGTTAGGGCATAACGTAATCCCAGTGAGACCGATTACACAAACTCGATGGGACCGATTTTGGTAATAAGCTAACCAGAGAGTTGGTCAGGCAAACTCGGTGGGACTGATTCACTCATCTCGGTGAGACCGAAACGTTACAAAGGGGAACAGAGAGTTTGCATTGCGAACTCGGTGGGACCGATCGCTCATTTCGGTTGGACCGAAACGTTACAAAGGGAAACAGAGAGTTTGCGATCCCATCTCGGTGAGACCGAGATCCCTATCGGTGAGACCGAAAAGACTAGGGTTTTGTGGCAGTGGCTATGTCAACCGAACTCAGTGGCGCCGGATAGAAAGTTTCGGTGGGGCCGAGTTTAACTTTTGGTTTGGGACATATGTGGATATGAGAAAGTGGTTGAGGGTTTTGGAGCATATCACTAAGCATTTTGAGCAAGTAACCCATTAAGCAACACCTCATCCCCTTTTAATAGTATTGGCTTTTCCTATGGACTCAATGTGATCTTGAATCACTAAAAGGTAAAATGTAGAGTCTTGAGCTTTAGAGCTTGAGCCAATCTTTTGTCCTTAGCATTTTGAGGGGTCCACATTTCTAATCCATGCCATGCCAATCATTGAGCTTTCCTGAAATATTTATCTTGAAATAGTATTAGCTCAGTGAGCTATATGTTGTTAGGAATTACCAAAACCACCCAGGGATAGTTGCACTTTCAATCTCCCCCTTTTTGGTATTGATGACAACATATAGATCAAAGCTTCGACAAACGATTATAAGATTGAAATACATCATCGCTTTGAGAAGTATGTGATAAGCAATATGTCCCCCTAAATTTGTGCATTATTTAAAATTTGCTTGTGAATGCAAATGCACAATCGATTAGGATCATGGGTCACTCTTACATGTCACATACATCTTGGTGGAGCACTCAAAATGATAAACATTAAAAACATGAACTCATAACCAAGCAAAGTGAATGATCATATATGGAATATAAGAGATAATATCATCCAAGCAAGCATTAAGGTAGCATATGATCAATCACATGATCAAACAAGTATCTCACACAGACAAAGACATAGTATATCAACCAAGCGCATAAAAAGGTTCAACCAAAAACAAGAGTGATAAAAGGCAAAACACTCTCTCTCGAAGCCTATGATCTATACATATTTCTCCCCCTTTGGCAACAAGTTACCAAAAAGTTTGAAAATGCATAGTGATATGCGTCTCTCAGGCTTGGTCTTCGGGAGGTGGTGTAGAGAGAACTCCAAGGACGAAGGCATCTGTCGATGTAGTTGGAGCTGGTGGAGTGGCTGCTGGAGGTGGCACTGAAGTTGTAGTTGCTGGTGCTGACAAAGTAGTTCTAGAATCTGGAACTGGCACAACGGTAGACCTCTGACCTCGTGGCACACGCTGAAAAGCATCTGTAGTTGCCTTTCCTCTCCTCTCCTCAGCTTCCTCCTGGAGCCGCTCAACAGCTGTCTGGATTTTAGTAACCTTCAGATCAAGATCATAAAATTTTGTCTCAACAATCCTCTCCAGGCTCTCCTGATTCCGAGTCAGGGTGGCCAAGCCCTTCTCAATCCTCAGAGTAGATTGGATCAGATAGCCCAATTGATCCTGTTTTGACTTGAGGTATATGATACGTCTCCAATGTATATATAATTTTTGATTGTTCCATGCTATTATATTATCTGTTTTGGATGTTTATGGGCTTTATTATACACTTTTATGTTATTTTTGGGACTAACCTATTAACCAGAGGCCCAGCCCATATTGCTGTTTTCTTGCCTATTTCAGTTTTTCGAAGAAAAGAAATATCAAACGGAGTCCAAACGGAATGAAACCTTCGGGAGAGTTATTTTTGGAACGGAAGCAATCCAGCAGACTTGGAGTAGATGTCAGGGAAGCTTCAAGGTGGCCACGAGGCAGGGAGGCGCGCCTGCCCCTGGGCGCGCCCCCACCCTCGTGGGCCCCTCATGGCTCCCCTGACCGACTTCTTTCGCCTATATATGTGCATATACCCTGAAAACCTTCGAGAACACAATAGATCGGGAGTTGCACCGCCAGAAGCCTCCGTAGCCATCAAAAACCAATCTAGACCCGTTCCGGCACCCTGCCGGAGGGGGGAATCCCTCTCTGGTGGCCATCTTCATCACCCTGGCACTCTCCATGACGAGGAGGGAGTAGTTCACCCTCGGGGCTGAGGGTATGTACCAGTAGCTATGTGTTTGATCTCTCTCTCTCTCTCTCTCTCGTGTTCTTGAGTTGGCACGATCTTGATGTATCACGAGCTTTCCTACTATATTTGGATCTTATGATGTTTCTCCCCCTCTACTCTCTTGTGATGAATTGAGTTTTCCCTTTGAAGTTATCTTATCGGATTGAGTCTTTAAGGATTTGAGAACACTCGATGTATGTCTTGCATGTGCTTATCTGTGGTGACAATGGGATATCACGTGCTCCACTTGATGTATGTTTTGGTGATCAACTTGCGAGTTCCGTGACCTCGTGAACTTATGCATAGGGGTTGGCACACGTTTTCGTCTTGACTCTCTGGTAGAAACTTTGCGGCACTCTTTGAAGTTCTTTGTGTTGGTTGAATAGATGAATCTGAGATTGTGTGATGCATATCGTATAATCATACCCACGGATACTTGAGGTGATATTGGAGTATCTAGGTGACATTAGGGTTTTGGTTGATTTGTGTCTTAAGGTGTTACTCTAGTACGAACTCTATGATAGATTGAACAGAAAGAATATCTTTGTGTTATTTTACTATGGACTCTTGAATAGATCGATCAGAAAGAATAACTTTGAGGTGGTTTCGTACCCTACAATAATCTCTTCGTTTGTTCTCCGCTATTAGTGACTTTGGAGTGACTATTTGTTGCATGTTGAGGGATATTTATATGATCCAATTATGTTATTATTGTTGAGAGAACTTGCACTAGTGAAAGTATGAAACCTAGGCCTTGTTTCCTAGCATTGCAATGCCGTTTACGCTCACTTTTATCATTAGTTACCTTGCTGTTTTTATATTTTCAGATTACAAAAATCTTTATCTACTATCCATATTGCACTTGTATCACCATCTCTTTGCCAAACTAGTGCACCTATACAATTTACCATTGTATTGGGTGTGTTGGGGACACAAGAGACTCTTTGTTATTTGGTTGCAAGGTTGTTTGAGAGAGACCATCTTCATCCTATGCCTCCCACGCATTGATAAACCTTAGGTCATCCACTTGAGGGAAATTTACTACTATCCTATAAACCTCTCCACTTGGAGGCCCAACAACGTCTACAAGAAGAAGTTTGTGTAGTAGACATCAAGCTCTTTTCTGGCGCCGTTGCCGGGGAGGTTAGCACTTGAAGGTATATCTTTAGGTCTTGCAATCAAATCTTTTTGTTTCTTGTTTTATCACTAGTTTAGTTTATAAAATAAAAATAAAAAAATGAAATTAAGGTTGCCTCATATGCTTCATCTTTATAATATCTTTAGTGAAAATAAGGATTCCGATAATTGTGCCAAAGTGTTAGAAGAAGAATGCATTAGAATGTTTAGCACTAAATCTTTGTATGATGAGCATGATTGCAATGTTGTTAGTATGAATTCTTTAAATATCCATGATGCTAATGATATGCAAGGCCACAAGCTTGGGGAAGCTATGTTTAATGAAGATGATATTTTTAGTCTCCCAAGTTTTGATGAGCAAATTTATTATGATGATAGCATGCCTCCTATTTATGATGATTATATTGATGAAAGTGGGTTTGGAAGAGTGTCAACTTTTGGAAGTAATGATCCCACTATTATGGAGGATGTTGAATCTTATTGTGATAATTATAAAAGTGGATTTGGAGATGTCATGACTTTGTTTAGTAATGATTCCACTATTTCGGAAGAGGTTCCAATTGATTATGAGAACAAAGTTGCTGTCTATGATGATTATTTTGATGACTTGTATGCTATAAATAATAATGATAACCATGAAACTTGTCATCATGATTTTAATTTTAAATTGGATTATGCCTCACATGATAGTTATTTTTTTGAGTTTCCTCCCACTACTATTCATGAGAAGAAATTTGCTTATGTGAAGAGTAATAAAATTTCTATGCTTGTAGATCATGAAAAGAATGCTTTATGTTATGGTTATATTTTTGAATTCATTCATTATGCTACTGAAATTTATTATGAGGGAGGAATATATGCTTGTAGGAATTGCAATAATATCAAGTTTCCTCTCTATGTGCTTAAAGTTTTAAAGTTATGCTTGTTTTGCCTTCCTATGCTAGTTGATTATTGTTCCCATAAGTTGTTTTCTCACAAAATCCCTATGCATAGGAAGTGGGTTAGACTTAAATGTGCTAGTCATATTCTTCATGATGCTCTCTCTATGTTTCAATTCTTATCCTTTATGTGAGCATCATTGAAATTACCATGCTTAGCTAGGGGTGTTAAATGATAGCGCTTGTTGGGAGGCAACCCAATTTTATTTTTATTCTTTGCTTTTTGATACTGTTTATTAATAAAATAATCCATCTAGCCTATTTTTAGATGTGGTTTTATGCTTTTAATTAGTGTTTGTGCCAAGTACAACCTTTGGGACGACATGGGGGAATGTCTTTGTGATATTGCTGTAAAAACAGAAACTTTAGCGCTCACGAGAATTGCTGCCATTTTTTATTGAAGAGTGATATTTAGTTAATTATTTTTTCAGATGATTAATAGATAAAGTACTCACTTCCATAAATTTATTTTAGAATTTTTGGGGTTCCAGAAGTAGTCTAAACCTACAGATTACTACAGACTGTTCTGATTTTGACAGATTCTGTTTTCTATGTGTTGTTTGCTTATTTTGATGAATCTATGAGTAGTATCGGATGGTATGAACCATAGATGAGTTGGAATACAGTAGATATTACACCAATATAAATTTAGAATGAGTTCACAATAGTACCTAAGTGGTTATTTATTTTCTTATACTAACGGAGCTTACGAGTTTTCTGTTAAGTTTTGTGTTGTGAAGTTTTCAAGTTTTGGGTAAAGATTCGATGGACTATGGAATAAGGAGTGGCAAGAGCCTAAGCTTGGGGATTCCCAAGGCAACCCAATGTAATATTCAAGGACAATCAAGAGCCTAAGCTTGTGTATGCCCTGGAAGGCATCCCCTCTTTAGTCTTTGTTCATCGGTAACTTTACTTGGAGCTATATTTTGATTCACCACATGATATGTGTTTTGCTTGGAGCGTAATTTTATTTTATTTTGTTTTGATTGTTGTTTGAATAAAATACCAAGATCTTAAATTATTAAATGTTAGAGAGTCTTCATATAGTTACATAATTATTCTACTACTCATTAATCTTCACTTATATCTTTTGGAGTAGTTTGTCATTTGCTCTAGTGCTTCACTTATATCGTTTAGAGCACGGTGGTGGTTTTATTATGAAGAAATAGATGAACTCTCGTGCTTCACTTATATTATTTTGAGAGTCTTTTAGAACAGCATGGTAATTTTCTTTGGTTATGAATTTAATCCTAATATGATGGGCATCCAAGAGGGATATAATAAAAACTTTCATATAAAGTGCATTGAATACTATGAGAAGTTTGATACTTGATGATTGTTTTGAGATATGAAGATGGTGATATTAGAGTCATGCTAGTTGAGTAGTTGTGAATTTGAGAGATACTTGTGTTAAATTATGTGATTCCCGTAGCATGCACGTATGGTGAACCATTATGTGATGAAGTCGGAGCATGATTTATTTTTTGATTGTCTTCCTTATGAGTGGTGGTCGGGGACGAGCGATGGTATTTTCCTACCAATCCATGCCCCTAGGAGCATGCGCGTAGTACTTTGTTTCGGTAACTAATAGATTCTTGCAATAAGTATGTGAGTTCTTTATGACTAATGTTGAGTCCATGGATTATACGCACTCTCACCCTTCCACCATTCCTAGCCTCTCTTGTGCCGCGCAACTTTCGCCGGTACCATACACCCACCATTACCTTCCTCAAAACAGCCACCATACCTACCTACTATGGCATTTCCATAGCCATTCCGAGATATATTGCCATGCAACTTCCCACCGTTCCGTTTATTGACACGCTCCATCATTGTCATATTGCTTTGCATGATCATGTAGTTGACATCGTATTTGTGGCAAAGCCACTATTCATAATTCTTTCATACATGTCACTCATGAGTCATTGCACATCCCGGTACACCGCCGGAGGCATTCATATAGAGTCATATTTTGTTCTAAGTATCGAGTTGTAATTCTTGAGTTGTAAGTAAATAAAAGTGTGATGGTCTTCATTATTAGAGCATTGTCCCATGTGAGGAAAGGATGATGGAGACTATGATTCCCCCACAAGTTGGGATGAGACTCCGGACGAAAAAAAGAGAGAGAAAAAAGAGGCCATAAAAAAAGAGAAGGCCCAAAATAAAAAAATAAAACAAAAAAGAGAGAAAAAGAGAGAAGGGGCAATGCTACTATCCTTTTACCACACTTGTGCTTCAAAGTAGCACCATGATCTTCATGATAGAGAGTCTCCTATATTGTCACTTTCATATACTAGTGGGAATCATTCATTATAGAACTTGGCTTGTATATTCCAATGATGGGCTTCCTCAGAATGCCCTAGGTCTTTGTGAGCAAGCGAGTTGGATGCACACTCACTTAGTTTCTTTTGAGCTTTCATACACTTATAGCTCTAGTGCATCCGTTGCATGGCAATCCCTACTCACTCACATTGATATCTATTGATGGGCATCTCCATAGCCCGTTGATACGCCTAGTTGATGTGAGACTATCTTCTCCTTTTTGTCTTCTCCACAACCACCATTCTATTCCACCTATAGTGCTATGTCCATGGCTCAAGCTCATGTATTGCGTGAAGATTGAAAAAGTTTGAGAACATCAAAAGTATGAAACAATTGCTTGGCTTGTCATCGGGGTTGTGCATGATTTAAATATTTTGTGTGATGAAGATAGAGCATAGCAAGACTATATGATTTTTTAGGGATAGCTTTCTTTGGCCATGTTATTTTGATGAGACATGATTACTTTGTTAGTATGCTTGAATTATTATTATTATTATTATGTCAATATAAAACTTTTGTCTTGAATCTTATGGATCTGAATATTCTTGCCACAATAAAGAGAATTACATGGATACATATGTTAGGTAGCATTCCACATCAAAAATTCTATTTTTATCATTTACATACTCGAGGACGAGCAGGAATTAAGCTTGGGGATGCTGATAAGTCTCCAATGTATCTATAATTTTTTTATTGTTCCATGCTATTATATTATCTGTTTTGGATGTTTATGGGCTTTATTATACACTTTTATATTATTTTTGGGACTAACCTATTAACCAGAGGCCCAGCCCAAATTGTTGTTTTCTTGCTTATTTCAGTGTTTCGAAGAAAAGGAATATCAAACGGAGTCCAAATGGAATGAAACCTTCGGGAGAGTTATTTTTGGAACGGAAGCAATCCAGGAGACTTGGAGTAGACGTCAGTGAAGCTTCGAGGTGGCCACAAGGCAGGGAGGCGTGCCTGGCCCCCTGGGTGCACCCCCACCCTCGTGGGCCCCTCGTGGCTCCCCTGACCAACTTCTTTCGCCTATATATGTCCATATACCCTGAAAACCTTCAGAACACAATAGATCGGGAGTTCCGCCGCCAGAAGCCTTCGTAGCCATCGAAAACCAATCTAGACCCATTCCGGCACCCTACCGGAGGGGGGAATCTCTCTTCGGTGGCCATCTTCATCATCACGACGCTCTCCATGACGAGGAGGGAGTAGTTCACCCTCGGGGCTGAGGGTATGTACCAGTAGCTATGTGTTTGATCTCTCTCTCTGTCGTGTTCTTGAGTCAGCACGATCTTGATGTATCGCGAGCTTTGCTATTATATTTGGATCTTATGATGTTTCTCCCCCTCTACTCTCTTGTGATGAATTGAGTTTTCCCTTTGAAGTTATCTTATCGGATTGAGTCTTTAAGGATTTGAGAACACTTGATGTATGTCTTGCATGTGCTTATCTATGGTGACAATGGGATATCACGTGATCCACTTGAAGTATGTTTTGGTGATCAACTTGCGAGTTCCGTGACCTCGTGAACTTATGCATAGGGGTTGGCACACGTTTTCATCTTGACTCTCTAGTAGAAACTTTGGGGCACTCTTTGAAGTTCTTTGTGTTGGTTGAATAGATGAATCTGAGATTATGTGATGCATATCGTATAATCATACCCACGGATACTTGAGGTGACATTGGAGTATCCAGGTGACATTAGGGTTTTGGTTGATTTGTGTCTTAAGGTGCTATTCTAGTAAGAACTCTATGATAGATTGAACGAAAAGAATAGCTTCATGTTATTTTACTACGGACTCTAGAATAGACCGATCATAAAGAATAACTTTGAGGTGGTTTCGTACCCTACAATAATCTCTTTGTTTGTTCTCCGCTATTAGTGACTTTGGAGTGACTCTTTGTTGCATGTTGAGGGATAGTTATATGACCCAATTATGTTATTATTGTTGAAATAACTTGCACTAGTGAAAGTATGAACCCTAGGCCTTGTGTCCTAGTATTGCAATACCATTTACGCTCACTTTTATCATTAGTTACCTTGCTGTTTTATATTTTCAGATTACAAAAACCTTTATCTACTATCCATATTGCACTTGTATCACCATCTCTTCGCCGAACTAGTGCACCTATACAATTTACCATTGTATTGGGTGCATTAGGGACACAAGAGACTCTTTGTTATTTGGTTGCAGGGTTGTTTGAGAGAGAACATCTTCATCCTACGCCTGCCACGGATTGATAAACCTTAGGTCATCTACTTGAGGGAAACTTGCTAGTGTCCTACAAACCTCTGCACTTGGAGGCCCAACAACGTCTACAAGAAGAAGGTTGTGTAGACATCAGTATACCTGAGATGCTTCTTCTACACTTGGCATCCTTGCATCTTTTTCTGCCTTAGCTTTGGCTCTCTTCTCTTGTAGTTGAGCTGATGACGGTTCATTCTCATTCATGACAACTTCATTATCTTCAAATTCAGGATATAGGGGTAGATGCTCCTTGTCCAACAAGTATGTTCCTGTGCCCATCTTAGAATTGATGAGCTCCTGAATATGTGGAGCATACCCACAGCTTCTCTTTTGGTCAGCAGCTGTCCTCTTGATTGTCTCTACAATCAGGCTCATGACTTTAAACTTTTGAGGGACATCAAATATTTGCAGCAAGTTGATGGAATGTGCTCTTATCATCTTGTGATCTCTTGATTTGGGTAGCAATGTGCGCCTTAGGATGGTGTTGATGGTAGCCAGACCAGGCAACATGTAATGTGCAGATTCAAGCTTGTGAGTCTCCAAAGCTTTATCAGGGATCTCTTTGTACATGTTTGCCATGGAGTTGTGGTCTTTCTTCTTCTTGGCATACACATCCAAGTCATCCTCATGTTCATCTGGGTCATTGATCAGCTTTGACCATTCTTCAATAGTGGATTGGTACCTAGTACCTTCAGACATCCAAACTATCTTCCCATTTGGGTAAAAGTGAGCAGTGGAGTAAAACTACATGATCAGCTCATCATTCCATTTTGTGAGCTTTTGTCCAACAAAATCATCTACTCCACATGCTTTGAAGCTTTCATATACTCCTGGGAAGTGATCTTCATTCTCCTTGATGAATGCCCAATCAACCCATCTCATGTCACAAACAATGAGCTTCTTGTCGAGCAAAATTGTCTCATAAAAGTCTTGCTATTCTTTGGTATGAAATTTGTAATCAACTACAGTCCTTCTCCTCACAGCATAGGGATCAGACTGTCTCCACAATCACAGTTCAGCATGTTTTCTGATGTGCATGTCTTCAGCCACTGGATGAGCATCATTGTGGTCTGGGATCTTGGGTTTCAATTTCTTCAAAACAAGAGACTCATCATCCTCTTCTTCAGCTTGAGGCACTGGGACCTTGTTCTTCTCTTCTGCAGGAATACTTCTAGTGTTTCTCTTGGGCTTTGACTTTGGAGCTTGAGCTTTGGGATAAGACTTGGCCTTTGATGTTGCAGCCCCTGACTTGATAGCATATCCCATAAGCTTATGAGCTTTGGGTGCTGGAGCATCCTCTTCCTCTTCCTCTTCTTCTGCTGAATCCTTAAACATGGATGATCCCCTAGGACTCTAGCAGTGGTCTTCTTGACCCTCTCCTTCCTCTTATTGCCTTCTCCAGCCTCTTTGGGTTCAGAGTGAACTCCATAGTTTCTTCCAAGGCTGCTTTCCTAGGCTTGGATGTTGGCACTCTCTTGACAGGTGCCTTCTTGTGCATCCCTGGCTTTGTTGTAGCAATTGTGCAATATTCCTTCTTCAGCACTTTGTTCTTTGAGGTGGCCTCATCCTTAATAACCACATAGTCTTCATCCTTAGAGTCCGAGGTCCTCTTCTTCCTTGCTCTAGTGGCTGCCTTGGGCAAGTTACTAGGTGTGCTTCTATTGCCCTCATCATAGCTGCTTGAGGGATCTGAACCCTCACTCAATTGCACAGGTTCCTCATATCTGTTCTGACTGTCACTCTGGTCAGACATCTTGGCAATCACATTGATAGCAAACCATGTGAATAGATGTAGATGATGTAGAGTGGATGAGCATCACAAAGTGCAGAGTTTTTGCAAAACAGATGAGTGAAAAACTTAGTTTTAGTTCTACACAGAAAGCATTTCGAAGCTACCGGTTTGATAAACTCGGTGATACGAAAGCAGTTTTGGAGCCTAAACTAGTGAACTCGGTCAGACCGAGTCACAGTCCGGTGGCACCGAGACTGCTAGGGCTTCACAGAGAATCGAACTCGGTCACACCGATTTGCAATTTTTGGTCGGACCAAAAATGCATGTGCTATGGCCTAAGCCAAATCGGCGAGACCGATTTCTACAATTCGGTCGGTCTGAGATGAGTTCGGCGGAGACCTAACCCTAAATTTTCAAATCCAATCTAATCTAAAGGAAGTTTTCAGTGGATGGATTGTTTGCATACATGGTCATGATCATGACAAAGCAATGTGCTATGAATCAGAGTTAAGGAATTAGCACATAGAGTCGAACCCATACCCTAGTTCGGCGGAGGTTTGCTATGGTGGCAATGGTGGAGCAGATCTCTGTTGACGGTGATGGAAACCAGCGGCAGGACATCGCTGGCGGCGAGGAGATGATCCGGAGACCTGAGGAGGAAGAGCAGGACACACACGCGGGCTGAGAAGTTTGAAGAAATTTCCAAAATCTCACCCGTGGGTATATATATCCCGACCCTGTCGTTGTGACCGAGTGGAACAACTCGGTGGCACCAAGATGTAGAATCGCAAGCAGTTACTGCAACTCAGTGTGACCGAAAGGTTCAAATCGTTTGCACCAAGATGGAAAACCTAGATCAACTTAGTGAACTCAGTGTGACCGAAGTGGATGACTCGGTCATACCGAAATGCACAAAGATGTTTTGGAAGTTTAAGTCTATGACGAATCGGGGACTCCGAGTGCTCCTCACACAGAGTGGTTCGAATATGACTTGATCAAACTTTGTGATGTAGCATGAATAGAGTTTGAAATGAGAAAAGCATAGATAGCTAGAGGGAGTTCTCAGGCATTCTTGTCCATCCACTTGGCAAAAGAGAAAAACGCCAAACAATCAAAACAACAAGTGGATGTCCTCGAATGAGTAAAATATGCAACCAACATGCTCACACAATAAAATGGCAAATGAAATATGTGGCAAAGTGTGCACAAACACTCTAGCATCTATCAAGCAATTGGCGATGACTAGGTCATCTATATATGAGTATATTGACTGAGGAGTTAAATGAGAACATTTGATCATAGGTCATACTCATCGTTTAAGCACAAGTGGGGTTACCACTTTTACGTAAAGCATTGTTGTGTTCACACCATTAGAGTTGCTTTAGCTCAATTGATTAGAGTAAAGCTCCCCCTAGATGTGATATCCCCCCTAAGAGGGATGAACTAACCTTGAGTTTTGTCGATGATGACTTCATGTAGGTGTTGAAGATATAGATGCTCAATGTTCATGTAGATCATTTGGAGCAATCCATTGGAGTGAGTTGCACTTTCAATACCTACACGGGTTAGTCCCACAAGGAACAAACAAGGATATACATAGACATAGAGTGATGTTCACATAAGATGATGTCCATGAAAGCATTAGGTAACCTTGTCCCTTGTCTTGCTAACAAGAGGGTTTGTGAATCCTTGAACTAGTGCAAGATATGGAAGTTGTTTGCACATGTCCTTGCAAAAATATATGAGTGAACTATGTTGGCGGAGTCACCCTCAAGAACTCTCTAGTTCTTTTTCATCGGGATCCACACCATCTTGATGGGAATCCGTGGAGTTGTAGTCATACTTGATGAAGTGGAACTTGATGTAGTCTTGGGAACCCACTTGACCAAGGCCTTGGGAGCTTCTTCAAATGCATCAATCTCCTCTTGAAGCTTGTACTTGCCTTTTTGCTTGTGGTCTTGTGGTGGAAGATCATCTTGAGCTTGTGTTCCTTGGAAAGAAGTAGGATCATACTTCTCTTGTTGAGGAACAAAGTTTGTCTTGGGGTATTGATCTTCTTCCCACTCAACTCCATTGGCATTGAACCTTCGTTCAAAACCAATTCCTTGATTCTTCCGTGCCTTCCTTGCTTGCGTACAATTTCCTCAAATTGCTTACTTTCGGCAAGGCTCTTGTAAACACCTTTCTCTATAATTCCCTTCAATAAGCTATTTTCTTGCTCAAGTGTAACTTGGCTAAGAGAATCATTAGTGGAATCAATAGAACTACTAGAAGCAACAACATTGGATTTAGCATGATTATTGTTACTACTAGAAGAATAATCTTTCTTACTCTTGTTGCTAGATTTAACTTGTGGCATGTAAGTAGTCAAGAGTAAACGCTTGGCAATGTATGAAGAACTTTTCTTGCGAAGATCATCATTGATCGCTTTTAAGAACCCATGCTCTTTGTCGGTGTCAAAACCAGCGGATCTCGGGTAGGGGGTCCCGAACTGTGCGTCTAAGGCGGATGGTAACAGGAGGCGGGGGACATGATGTTTACCCAGGTTTGGGCCCTCTTAATAGAGGTAATACCCTACGTCCTTCTTGATTGATCTTGATGATATGAGTATTACAAGAGTTGATCTACCACGAGATCTTAGAGGCTAAACCCTAGAAGCTAGCCTATGGTATGATTGTTGTTGTCCTACGGACTAAACCCTCCAGTTTATATAGACGCCGGAGGGGGCTAGGGTTACATAGAGTCGGTTACAAGGGAGGAGGTCTACATATCCGTATTGCCAAGCTTGCCTTCCATGCCAAGGAGAGTCCCATCCGGACATGGGACGAAGTCTTCAATCTTGTATCTTCATAGTCCAACAGTCCGGCCAAAGGATATAGTCCGGCTGTCCGGAGACCACCTAATCCAGGACTCCCTTAGTAGCCCCCGAACCAGGCTTCAATGATGATGAGTCCGGCACGCAGATTGTCTTCAGCATTGCAAGGCGGGTTCCTCTCCAAATTCTAAATATCTGCTGAGTAGTGTCCGGCTCCCCATAAATATTGCACTTGTTGGCTTCCGCCCCCAATAAGGGCTATCTTCCACGTGTCGAGCGAATGTGAGGAGCCAGGGCATTTTTACATTCGCCACCCTAGCCATGTAAGTAAGCTGTCTAGTAAAGGGACGGGGATTCTTAGATCCAGACCACACCATCCTCCCACGGCGAGTATCCATTGGAGCGCGCTCGAAAAAATCCATTCCAACATGGTCGGCCATCGCAGCTCCTCCTCCCGCTCCTGTAGCCCTAATCCCGGTGATTGGGAAAAGTGTTCCGTCCCGCACAGCCAATTAGTAGAGTTACAGACCCAGGGATTTCTCCCTCCAGCGTATATGGTCCCCGTTCGAGCCGGGCTCGCCACCTACAATTGCGGGGAGCAAGCGGAGAGCTTCCCCAATCCCTCCAAGGGGGAGCGGGTATTCCTTGTCCCTTATTTACTAAGGGGACTTGGATTTTCAATCCATCTGTTCCTCCGCGGACTCCTGGAGTTTTATGGCCTCCAATTGCATAATTTCACCCCCGCTTCCATATTACACATCGCTGGTTATGTTGCCCTTTGTGAGCTATTTCTGGGTTGCGAAGCTCATTTCGAGCTGTGGAAGAGGCTATTTTGCCTTGTGCCCTGCACACAGGAGGGGTCACTATATCAAGTGGGCGGAGCCGAAATATGGCGCATCGCCGGGACCGAATACCTGTTTGGTACCCCGAAGAAAACGTCCGAAGACTGGCCTACGGAGTGGTTTTACATGGAGGATGTCCCCCTTCTAGATCCTATTCGGATGGGTCTTCCCGAGTTCGACAATGCCCCTTTGAAGAAACGTCGAAGCTGGTGCCCACGGAGCCCTCAGGAGGAAGATAACTGAGAAGTCATTTACCTGATGGGCCGGATAAAAGTGCTGGCTCAATCAGGACTGACAATAATCGAAGTTATGTCCATACGCATAATGCGGGTGTGCAGCCACTTCAATATCGACGGCACCCCATGTGGCATTTTAACGGGGAAGATGATGCCACCCGCTGCGGGCGTAAGGGGCCGGACTCAGTTGCTGCTCTAGCAAAAATTCTGTCCGATCTGTTCAAGGGAGAGGAAGGGGAGTTCATCCGTATTAAGCCACGGGATGGATTCTCCATGTACAACCCTCCAAGCTGGGTGAGCTGTCACTTTTTACTCCCAACCTTCCAGCATTCTTCGTCATAAGTACTCACCTTGCCGTTTCATGGCAGGAACTGCGAAAGGCTGTAGGGGAGGTCAACAGCCCACCTCCACAACTGGAGGACCCTGACCGGGCCCTCGATCCCGGACTCGAAGAGGATCCAGACGTATTTGTGGAGCTGATCGACAGGACATTCTATCAATTGAGCTGCGATGATGCCATGGTGGCTGAGGGAGTCCTGGATTAGGGGGTGTTCGGATAGCCGAACTATACCTTCAGCCGGGCTCCTGGACTATGAAAATACAAGATTGAAGACACCGTCCCGTGTCCGAAAGGGATTTTCCTTGGCGTGGAAGGCAAGCTTGGCGATACGGATGATCAGATCTCCTACCATTGTAACCGACTCTATGTAACCCTAACCCTATTCGGTGTCTATATAAACCGGAGGGTTTTAGTCCGTAGGACAACATACACATCAACAATCATACCATAGGCTAGCTTCTAGGGTTTAGCCTCTCTGATCTCGTGGTAGATCAACTCTTGTAATACCCATACCATCAATATTAATCAAGCAGGACGTAGGGTTTTACCTCCATCGAGAGGGCCCGAACCTGGGTAAAACTTCGTGTCCCCTGCCTCCTGTTACCATCCGGCCTAGACGCACAGTTCGGGACCCCCTACCCGAGATCCGCCGGTTTTGACACCGACATTGGTGCTTTCATTGATAGTTCCTCTGTGTTGTCGCCGTCAGGCCCGATGGCTCCTACGGTCATCAATGGCGATGCGGTCCAGGGTGAGACCTTCCTCCCCGGACAGATCTTCGTCTTTGGTGGCTTTGCACTGCGGGCCGATTCACTTGGCCATCTAGAGCAGATCGAAAGCTATGCCCCTGGCCGTCAGGTCAGATTCGGAAGTTTAAACTACACGGCCGGCATCCGCGGGGACTTGATCTTCGACGGATTTGAACCACTGACGAGCGCGCCGCACTGTCACGACGAGCATGATCTAGCTCTGCCGCCGAACAGAGCCCTGGAGGCCGCACCCGCATCGGCTCCGACCCCTAGTTCGGAGCCTGCCGCATTGATCGAGGATGGACGGTTGGACGCCACCTCGGGGGCTGCGATCCCAACGGCGGTTGAGCCAAACACCAGCCCCGTACTCTGTAAGACTCGTGACTCCATGGAGCCGGATTCTTCTCCGGACTCCGAATTCTCTGCGCCCCTACCGAGCGAATCCGATTGGGCGCCGATCATGGAGTTCACGGCCGCAGACGTCTTTCAGCACTCGCCTTTCGACGATATCCTGAAGTCACTGAAGTCTCTCTCTTTATCAGGAGAACCCTGGTCGGACTACAGTCAGCAAGGTTGGGATTCGGATGATGAAGAAATTCAAAGCCCACCCACCACCCACTTGGTAGCCACTGTCGATGATTTAACCGACATGCTCGACTTCAACTCCGACGACATTGACGGTATGGATGCCGACGAAGGAGATGATGAAGAATCAGCGCCTATCGAGCCCTGGGACGCCACCTCGTCATATGACGTATACATGGTGGACGCACCCAAAGATGACGGCGAGGAACGGAAGGACGCACCGAAGGATTGTTCCCTCGAAAAGCAGTCAAAGCGGCGACGCAAGCGCCGCCCCAAATCCCGCCTCGACAGAAATAGCGATCACACTGATCCAGCACTAGAGCAGGGCGAACCGCTGCCAGACAACGGCAATCCCAATAATCCAACCGAACAAACAAATCCTATCAATGATAATGGTCCGGACGACATAACGCCGGACAGGCACTCGGAGCAGCAGAATGCCCGTAAAAGGCTCGTTGCCACCGCAAGGAGCCTCAAAAAGCAGAAGCGGAGGCTCAAGGCCGCGCAAAACACGCTCCAATTCAGATGGAGCAAAATACTCAACACTGTAGCAAGGTACGGCGACAATCGCCCCTCCAAGAGCTACCCAAAGCGGAAGCTGCTACCCGAATTCGATGAGGAGGCCTCAGACCCCCCACAACCAAATATCAAAGCAGCCACCTGGTCGGATAGACGACCCCTCTACCACCACAGAACGGCATTCAACGCCGCTCACAATACAACACGCGACCCATGCGAGGGCTCGCACCCAAAGGACGGTGCAACAAGATCCATCTATGGACCACGCAAGCGCGCCCCAGCATACAATGCAACACAACAAACATCCGAACAACGCGGCACACCCAGCTACAGGGGTGCCGCACACCCCCTATGTTTCACCGATGAGGTGCTGGACCATG
This sequence comes from Triticum aestivum, assembly GCF_018294505.1. Lineage (NCBI taxonomy): Eukaryota > Viridiplantae > Streptophyta > Magnoliopsida > Poales > Poaceae > Triticum > Triticum aestivum. The sequence goes on from NC_057806.1 coordinate 273,904,121, forward strand.
AATTTCCAGAGGGATTCAAGCCCGTAAACATAGAGGCATACGACGGAACAACAGACCCTGGGGTCTGGATTGAGGACTATATCCTTCATATACATATGGCTCGAGGGGATGATCTCCATGCCATCAAGTACTTACCTCTCAAACTCAAAGGGCCAGCTCGTCACTGGCTCAAAGGCCTCCCCGAAAGCTCCATTGGAAGTTGCGAAGAGCTCGAAGACGCCTTTCGTGCAAACTTTCAAGGGACTTATGTCCGACCTCTGGATGCTGGGCGACCTGAGCCACATAACTCAACAGCCCGGAGAGTCAGCCCGAAAGCTTTGGAATAGGTTTCTTACTAAAAAGAACCAGATTGTCGACTGTCTGGACGCCGAAGCCTTAGCGGCTTTCAAGCACAGTGTCCACGACGAATGGATCACCAGACACCTCGGCCGAAACAAGCCAAGAACGATGGCCGCATTAACAAACCTCATGACCCGCTTTTGCGCGGGTGCGGACAGCTGGCTAGCCAGATGCAGCACCAGCGACCCAGTACATCTGAAGTTAGAGATGGAAACGGGAAATCACGGCGCAACAGCAATAGCAAACGCCAGAATAAAGAAGACAACACGAAGGGCACGGCAGTAAATGCCGGATTCAAAGTCCCTCGGCCAAACCAAAAGCCGCCCTCCAAAGGCACCAGGGATGAACTGTCCAGCCTCAACAAAATTCTGGACCAAGTATGTCAGATCCATAGTACCCCTAGCAAACCTGCTAATCATACCCACAGAGAATGTTGGGTCTTCAAGCAGTCCGGCAAGCTTAACGCCATACACAAGGGGAAGATACACCAAGTGAAGACGAGGACGAGCCTCCCAAGCAAGACAAGGGGGAACAAAAGAAATTTCCACCCGAAGTCAAAACAGTAAACGTGTTACACGTGATCAAGAGAAAAAACAATGCGGCACTCCCTGAAAAATATACCCAAGTGCCCGTCACCGCGAAGTCCCGCCACTGGTCGTCTCAACCGATCACCTTCGACCATCGTGATTACGCATCAAGTATCCGGCACGCAGGATGGGCTGCACTGGTATTAGACCCAGTAATTGGCGGATACCACTTCACACGAGTCTTGATGGATGGCGGCAGTAGCCTAAACCTAATATATCAGGATACAATCCGCGGGATGGGGTTAGACCCAACACAAATTCGCCATAGCAATACTACCTTTAAAGGAGTAACGCCAGGCCCAGGGGCTCGTTGTACGGGCTCCCTCCTACTACAAGTTATATTCGGCTCCCCCGATAACTTCCGTCGCGAGCATTTAACTTTCCACATCGCTCCGTTTAAAAGTGGCTATCAAGCACTACTCGGACGCGAAGCTTTCGCTCGCTTTAATGCAATACCACACTACGCCTCCCTAACACTCAAGATGCCCGGTCCACGTGGCATCATTTCAGTGCACGGAAGTATCAAGCGATCTCTGCGCGCCGAAGAGAGTGAGGCTGCCTTGGCAGCCGCACACTAAAGGCGCCCGGACCAGCAAAAGCATCCAATAGGTCGTCAAGACCTCAGACACAACTAACACAAGTCCGGCGCCGCTACTCATATCAAATAAACGGTCACACCCCTATCTTTCAAAAGTACAAGGGGCTCAACGCACGCAGACGAGTGGCGATTTCTTCTTATCTTGAATTATACATGGTTTCTTTAGAAAACTATCCTTTTGCACGACAACCTTTTTACCTAAATTCCTCTCTTTTACAGATGATCATCGTGCTACACCCGTCCAGGATACGGCACAACGGAGACACAGGCGCAGACGTGCAGCAGGGACCCGACCCAAGGATTCTTTTTAGATTAAGACCCTGCGTAAACCTTTTTTACTGTCTCTTGTTGATACATATCCACCGTTGAGAAGGATGCTGACGTCTTGGCATGTGGCCACGCCAGAACAATGCACGTACCTGGACACAAGGGGCTTCTTACAAAGGCCATTCTTCAGGCCCGGTTTATACCACAAAGACCGAATACCTTAGGGAGTGTTCGGCGTCGCGAGTTTGGCCCTATATGCATCAGCTCCGAATCATTGTCTTTGGTCAAATGTTGGGTTTGCCCGGCTCCTGTGTTTTGGTGCCTTACGTTCCGCTTTACCGGCTAAGGTAGCACCAGGAGAACTACTGCGATTGTGCCCTGGTTCATCCGGACGAGCACCTCAGTAGAGAAAGCCGAAAACTGACTGTCATGATCTAGCGTGAGACTGGTCAACCACTCGATGACCCATGGGAATGTTAGAATTCCTCCGCCTTAACGAAGGGCCGCTTTCCGGCCAGGCATATACGCACCCCGGGATCGGGAGAGTGCGGAGCCACCAGGGGCTATCTAGTAGCCCCACTGTCAAACTCCTATGGCTAAGTGAAAGTGTTAAAGCATTATAGTCCGGTTGCCTCGCTCGCTCCGCTATCACCTCCTTAATAGGACCAAGACGTTGGGTTAAGTGTGAACGCGTGTTTCTGCGAACACCTCCGCATTATATGCGTGGGGGTTGAAGCCGACGACTGCAATCTTTCAGGTTATACACATGTATACATAAACGGCCGCCCAGGAGGCATCACATTACTTTCAGGCAAAAGTATAAAAGTAGCCTCATAAAAATTTAAAAAGCATTTCGCTTACAATGAGATTACATGTCATTCAAACATAATATTTTTTGAGCACTGGGTCTCTATCAAACGAGCACCCTCAAGAACTTCCTCAAAGTAGTGCTCAGCAGCCCTTCGACCTATGGCCGAATCCTGCGCTGCAACAGTGGTAGCATCCATCTCTGCCCAGTATGCTTTAGCACGGGCAAAGGCCATCCGTGCGCCTTCTATGCACGCCGACCTCTTCATCGCATTTATGCGCGGCACCACATCGAGGACCTGCTGCACCAAGCTGAAATAGCTGCTCGGTTTTGACCTTCCGGGCCATAGTTGATCCACAACAGACCTCATGGAGAGTCCGGACAACCTATTTAGTTCGGCCCATTCGGCTAATTGGTCCGTCAACGAAAGCGGACGCTCGGGAGAAAGGAATTGCTTCCAAAACAGCTGGTCTACTTCACGGTCCGTCTGACTCTGGAAGTACTTGGCCGCATCGGCAGCGCTCGCCGCCAAATCCATATACGCATCCTCCGAACTCCACAGCCGATCCAGAGGGGCATACCGTGGATCTCCGTACTTCCTCTGCAGCATAAAGGACTTCCCGGCTACAATATCCCCGGCTTCCCGCAGTTCCTCCTTCTTTGCCCTCATAGCAGAGCGGAGGTCTTTTCCCGTTACAGCAGCCTTCTCAAGGTCCGATGCCTTCGCCTGGTTTTCCTTTTCAAGAGCCCGGCAACGGTCTACGGCGGCTTTTAATTCTACGGCCATATTGGCCATCTTCTTCCGGCTCTCGCCATGTGCGGCCTTCTCGGCCCGCAACTCTTCGGCCGCCTTCAAAGCAGCCGCATTACCCAATCTTGCTTGTTCCTTGGCTCGGGCAAGTTCCGCCCGCAAGGCTTCAACAGTGGCAGCTCCATCTGCAGTCATAACATGTTAAAAACACTGGCATCATACTCTTCCTATGTGGCGTTTACCAGACAAGGATACTTACCCTGCGCCTCGTCAAGCCTTCTGTTAACAAGCTCGATGTCGGCATCTGCCGCATCCAACTGCCGTTCTAAACGGGCAAACTGGCTAGTCCGGCTGGCCACCGGAGCTTCCATCTCCTGCACATAAAGGCAGTATGGTTATTACCTGGGTGTATGATCCTCCGTTCGTCATCGTTTCCGACGACAACCAGAGTCTCAGGGGCTACTATCTACACAGGGCACACCTAACATGTGCAGGACTATTACACATTCCTTTTTACGTACCTCAAAGCCTGTCAGTAGACTCATAAAAGCTTCATGCAATCCGCTTTCGGCGGACGATATCCTCTCCATCACCATATTCATCAGCACACGGTGATCATCTGAGATGGCCGCTCGCCCCACCAACTCCCTCAGAACGTCCGATCGCACACTAGACGGCGCCGGACTCTTTTGTCTACCCTCTTCGGGAGCCGGACACTGGGAGCCTCGGGGATCAATTGGATCACCTTCTGGCCTCTCCGCACTCGGAGAGGCCCTCCGCGACGACACTTCAGGGTCGCCCGCTTCCGGAGCGGAGGAGTCCGGAGGAGGCGTCTCGCTCTCCATCATCTCTGGAAGAAGATCCCCCGAAGACGAGCTCATTTGAGAGGGGCTAAGGCCCGAACTGCACAAATATATGCGGTGGTTATTTTCTCAGAAGAAAAAGATGGCATATCTGTACTATTAAAGTTTTCGGGTCACTTACGACTCCCGGGAGAATTGATCCCCCCGCGGACTTTGTGCGGCAGCACCGCCCCCCAAGGTAGGGCCCCCGGTGGAAGATTTCTTCTCCCGTTTGGAAGCTTCGGCTTCCGAATTCCCGGGCGCAGTCCTTTTCCTCTTCCGGTCGTCTTCCTTCGCGGAGACGCTCGCTCCCTCGGTTAGAATAGGCAGCGTTGGGGGCCCGCGTCCGCCCGCATT